>NW_003852516.1:1014312-1095415 GCF_000181295.1 Otolemur garnettii
AAAAAAAAAAAAAAAAAAGAAAAAAAAAGAAAAAGAAAAGTAAACCAGGATGAGGAGAAGCCAGCTGGGTCAGGAGCTGGGTAAGAGCTTTTTAGGCAGAGGGAACTGTGAGTCTGGGCGTCTTCTTCAGACAAGAAAGAGCTTTGTGGTTGGAGCTTAGGGAGCAATTGAGAGAATGGCACAGGGTGGTGCTTGTGGTTCAAAGGAGTAGGGCGCCGGCCCCATATACTGGAGGTGGTGGGTTCAAACCCAGCCCCGGCCAAAAACTGCAAAAAATAAAATAAAAATAACCACCACTATCACTAAAAAGAGAGAGAGAGAAAGAGAGAGAGAGAGAATGGAACAGAGAAGTTTAGAAAGCTAAGCAGGTGAAGATTCTGTAGACTGGTAAAAAGGTTCTTCTAAGTTCTATCTGCTGCTGCCCCAGCAGCTGTCAATGCTACCACACTTAGAAGTAGCAAGCATTATGCACAGGTGATAATGACAACAAGAGCATCTACTGCTCTATACCAACCTGGAGGGCTGGATCAAGCAGATTTCGGGGCCAATTTCCCCCCAGAGTTTCTGATATGCAAGGAGTCTCTGGTCACAGGTGGGGTCAGAAAATTTGCATTTCTAACAGGTACCCAGGAGACGTTGATCACGGTTGGAAAAATGCTAGTCTAGAGCGGTGTTTCTCAAGCTTTTAAAGTACATGAAAAGTATTTGGGGAATCTTTTTGAGAGGATGCATCTGTTAAACCACATAGGTGTGGGATTTTGCCTTTCTACGTTGTCCCAAATGAGGCTCAAAGCTGCTTCACCTTGGAGCTTAGGATGGCAAGACAATTGCTTTAGTTCATCTTCTCGTTACTTCCATAAATTAATGCTGGTGTGTAGTATGGGGGAAGAGAGTTCAATGTATGACTTTAATAAAGTTACTACATGTGAATGTGTGTGTATGTGAAGAGCCGTGTATATACTCACACCTGTATATGGGAGAGAGTAAAAAAGATCATTTAGCTCAAACCTTTTGGTTTTTATCAATAAAAAAATGGTTTAGTGGTAGTACTTTAATAATCTTTGGAATAAAAGAACTCCTATTTTTCACTTTTATTTATACACTAAAAAATGAGAAACTAATTGTGGTTTGATGCTAAACATTTGTATTGAAAGTACACATCTGAAAGCAAGCAGCAAGCAAGTGTTTAATCTTTAAGCAAGATTCTGGTGTCTAAACTTCTAACTTTGTAGGAGGAAATCAGACAACTCTAAAGAGAGGGTGCACTGATCAAAGATGGCCCCAAATAAATATTGTTACCTACTCAAAATTTCCTCTATTTTGACATGTAACAGGAATATATGTCTAACATTTTTTATTGTGATAGATACTTGTAGTGGTTGAGATATGAAATGTTATTGAAGCAATGGTTTTAAATACTTTTTTCTAAAAGGGGCATCATGTGTCTTTCCATCTTATTATATGTACCTGTTGATGTCCATTCCTATGTCAGAAAAACAATTCGTATTTGCTGAAATTGTACCATTTCAAAGACTGATTAGGTATCTGAAGAGATTTACTAGATACTTCTAAATGGAAGTGGTATGTGAACATACTAATTGATTCATACATAGAGAGATAAGAATAATTTGGTTTAGTATCAAATCAATATTTGAACAACATCCCCCTGAGGCTAAGGAAAATCTCCACCTATTAGGTATCCCTTTTGCTCCTTTATTTTTATTGTCTCTCATTTTAAAATGTTCTATTAGTAATCATATGTCAACTCATGTTTTTTTAGTTTTTTTGGCAATGTTGTTGAACATTGACCAAACTTCTCTACATTTTCTGCGATAATAAGAGAAATCTCATGGGGGTGAGGAGAACTTTTGGTCAATTCCAAAGGGTTTGGTTTTCCAGCAAATGCAATGTCAAAACAATTACGGAATTTAAAGCTATCAGCCATTTGCAAGACTGTAGATCTATTAGAAACTTAATTTATAAAAGAAAGCCTTTCAGATTATCCCACACATTACATTTCTAATGCAGTTTATGGCAATTTCCAGTTTTGTGAATTAACTAATTGTCAGAGATACCAAAACTCTGACTTCTATAGATAAGTTGCTTACAAAGACAGTAAATCCTCACTGAACATTGTCAGGAGGTTCTTGGAAACTATGACTTCAAGTGAAACAATGTATCATGAAGCCAATTGTACCGTAGACTAATTAATATAAAGAAGAGTTAAATTCCTATGGCCTATTCTTGGTCACAAAAACATCACGAAACTTCTAACTAATATCAACGTCAAAATATAAATGTAGAAATGAATCTCTAAATACAACATTTTATTAGGGAAGCAAGAATTGCACCTCTGAGCATATACTCAGGTCTTCAGTATGTCTGAAGAACAAATGTTGGAGGTTTGGTAAAAAGGAGAAAAGTCACATATATATAATTTTTGAAAGAAACTTTGCTGGCATTAATGAAATTTTGGGGAGTTGACAAACTCTGATTGGTGAATGACTGAAGTTGGGTAGAACTCTTTTTAGCAGATTGCTGCAGGAGCTATTAGGTAAAACTGGTGTCAGGTTACAGTAGGGAGTCTCAGCTACTGGCTTGTAGACAATTACATTCTGGGAGCAATGTGTTAGGTGTACGTCCCCTCCTTGTTCTCTCAAGTCTGTTTTAGTTGGTTATGACAAGAATGACTCAATTTGTATGATCAAGTTTCACATTAAAGACCCAAAACACTTAAAAAATTAAAGTAAACGTGAGCTATACATACATTTACGAAAGATTAATAAAAAAAATAATTGTTTAACAAATCTTTGGTGAATCAGTGAGTGATGGTGGTCGTAGTGGTGGTGAGTTAAATCAATGAACAAATGTTTGCAAAGTGAAAATTGTAAGGGGTACTTCCTACCACCATGCACTTCACAAAAGATAACAAATATGGTGGCCTTGCTGAGCATTTTTTTCATAATAACTGGTATGTGTATATTGCTGTGTAACAAATTGCCACAAACTTACATGCTTTAAATAGCACCCATTTATTATCTCACAGCTATTTTGGTCAGAGGCCAAGCGTTCCCTGGCTAAGGTCTCTGAAATCAAGGTTTCAATTGGATTGGGTTTTATTTGGAAGCTCTAGAAAAATCCACTTCTCGGATTATTCATGTTGTAGGCAAAATACAGATCCTTGCAGCTGTATTTCTGAAGTCCCAGTTTCCTTCCTGGCTGTCACCCAGGCTGCTCTGTTTCTAGAAGCTGTTCCCATTATTTCTTAAGTTTTGCACTTTCCCTTCTACCAGCCAGAGAACACGCTCTACTTTTATAGGACACAAGTGTGATGAGATGAGGGCCATCTGAATAGTCTCCCTTTGATGAATTCAAACTCAAATCACTGGTAACCTTAATTACAATTCAAAATCCTTTTAAATCATAGTCCCTGGTGTAACATCTCATCATGCTTAATTTCGAGTCACAAGGAAAGAAGTCTCAGGGGGTCGTTTTAGAATTCTACCCAACACAAAGACTAGAGGCAAACTGGGCCAGCTCATTTTTAAAAAATAGCGTATATGTTTCTAATTAGTTGATGCCCTCCTACTCAATAGGCTTCTAGAATAGAAAGTGGGGACATGTTAGGCAGTTAGTTAGAAACAGCTTTCCTGGGGAAGGAGGACAACGGCTGGGCCCACCTTAATTTTGTCCCAAGTGATTGCCCACACCTGGGAAAGACAGAAGATGTTGGGGAGGGGGGAATGTCCTGCCAATCTACCAACCAGAATCTGGGGAGGAGGGACTGCCCTGCCAATCCACCAATCAGAACCTGGAGGAGGAGGGAATGCCCTGCCAATTTACCAGTTAGAAACTGTGAGAGGGGTGGGAAATGCCCTGCAAATCTACCAATCAGAACCTGGGAAGGAGGAACGCTCTTGCCAATCTACCAATCAGAACTTAGTGTGCCAACTTCAAAAGGACGTAGACGACGCTCTGCCTGACAACAGGTGCAGTAGAATTTTACGGTGACTTGGAACAGCTTAAACACTAATTTTCCTGCCGTCCACTCTCCCCGTGTGTTCTCAGAGGACGTCATGGTAGGTCTGCGTGAGCAGTCTGACTCCGGTTCCCAGACGGCCTCTGAAGCACCAGGTAGGCCTGACCCACGCAGTGTGAAGAGAATGCCGGCCGTAACCTCTGCCTCTTTGCCTTTTCCTTGCTGCGGTGTGGGCGGCCCTTCACTGTCTCCAGCGAATCTATCTTGTTCTGTAAGCCTGTTATCTTACTCTTACCTTGTGAATCTGTCTTTCTCGGTAAACTTTGTTTCACGCTTGCCTGGCAGGGGTCCTCAAATTTTTTACAGGGGGCCAGTTCGCTGTCCCTCAGGCCGTTGGAGGGCCGGACTATAGTTTCAAAGGACAGGCAGTGGCGGCAAAAACACCCGGCGGGGCCAGATAAATGTCCTCTGCGGGATGCATGTGGCCCGCAGGCCATAGCTTGAGGACGCCTGCTGGAATGTTTGTTTTTTGTGTTTTTTTTTTTTTTTTCCATCAAGAGAACCCTGAGAACCAAGAACCCAGGCAGCTGCCTGAAAGCCAGACATTTTAGGAGACAGTTGCCTTGAAACCCAACACATGAAGTGAATGCTTCTCCTCGCTTCAAAAAAGCCGAGCTTTTCTACTTGTTCGATGCATTCAAAGATATTAATGACCAGACAACAATTGGTTGGATTTTTCCATGAGCCCTTTTGACCACAGTGTAGAGATATTCATGCTATGAGGCGTACATAGGTGACCCATTTGCTCTCAAACTTAGGTAGCTATCTATAATGAAAGCTACTAGTTTTTTTTTTTTCTCAACACCAGACTAGTGACTGGAATATTCTGGTAATATTCAGGTGAGATTCATCAAGTCAGCAATAGTAGTACTTTTGAGACTTTTGAGCAAAAAACAAAAAAAGAGAATTACATTAAAAGTGTGGCAGGAGAACTGCAGTAGAACTTCTCCAAGTTGACCACCCAAGGGACAACAACAAACTCTTCAACATAAGGAGCTAGGCCTACTATACTGACATGTATCTGTGAAGCATGTCCCCTCTGTGAAAATTAGGTCAACTTGAGGTTATCAATGTAGGGAGGTCGTCAATTGTGCAACTTCTTTTTTTTTTTTTTTTAGGACAGAGCCTCAAGCTGTCCCCTGGGCAGAGTGCCATGGCATCACAGCTCACAGCAACCTCCAACTCCTGGGCTCAAGCGAGTCTCCTGCCTCAGCCTCCCAAGTAGCTGGGACCACAGGTACCTGCCATAACGCCTGGCTATTTTTTGGTCGCAGCCGTCATTGTTGTTTGGCTGGCCTGGGTTGGATTCGAACCCGCCACCTTGGGTGTACGTGGCTGGCGCCTTAGCCACTTGAGCCACAGATGCCGAGCCAATTTTGCAACGTCTACTGCATTTACATTTTTACTGACACGCATCAGTTTAATAATGTGCATTCTAACTATCTGGTGGTTTCTGATAGCAGCTCAGTGTAGCCGAAGGAGTGGTTTTTGTTCTGGTCATGACCTTCATGTCTCCATTATTCCACCTCTGCTGGTCTTCTAAGGTATATGCTATTGTGCTCCTGAGTCCTGTGATTTTCTGTGGTGGGATACTAACTTTCTGATCTAAGGGTCCAAGCTGCAATTTTACCATTTTTACATTCATGAGTATTTAAAGTTCACTTGAAACACTGCCTAAGGTGGGTGAATTGTTTCTTTCAAATCAATTCTTTGTATTGAATAGCCCTCCTCTAGTGGGAATGCTGTGTAGGGCTTATCTGTTTTTGCTGTTTCTTTTTGGCTGGGGAACAGGGTGGGATCACATCTACGCAGTGCAGATATGTGAAGCCAGGATGAGAGTACAAATTATTGTGAGGGAGATGGAATGGAGGGGCTGGAGTGGAAATGAGAATCAAATGTGTGTAAATGAAATTTTGGTTGCTTGGAGGCAAATCTGAAAATCTCTCCCTCATAATGCAGTGTTATAATATTTTCTGTGAAATGCCACTAAACATTTTAGTGGTAGGATTTTAAAATTTGTCTAGTTCAAGAGACTAATTTTAACCTAAGTTCTAGAGAAATTAATACAACCAATTATACCTACCATCTTGGCCACCATGTTTATTAAGGATTGGCATGTGATCAGGTGTGCCAAGCAAAGCCCTCTCTGAGATTCTTGCTGAAACCCTAAGGAAATATGGTTTCTATTTTGAGATGCCAGGGATTAAGAACCACGTAATTTTTAGAGCTTCAGGCCCATCTGTGCTGCCATGAAGGGAAATCTTGCCCGAAGTTAAAGCTGAAACTAAGGAAAGTAGGGCAGACAGATGAGGAGAGCCATGGATGATCACTCCTAACTCTAGTTGATTCAAGGAATCAAGGAACTCCCAGTATTGGTCCTGCTAGATTTCAGAATTGCTATAAACATGTTAATCCGTTGTACCTTCCATTTCTTTTTGAATGTTAGCAGCTTTTATTTTATGCCTATTCCACCATCATACGTTGGGTATGTTGTGGGTATAAAAATTGTCTTTTTAGTCTCATGGGTCTATAGATTGAGAAGGATGGTGCTCTAAATTGTACTTAACTAATTATACCCCAGGGGTCTCATCCACACCTACACCTGACTTAGATACAGAAATTTTGGACTTTCAGATGTTGCTAATGGGTTGATATTTTCAGGAATCTTGAGAGTGAATGTGGTGTTTTGTTATTTTTGAGTCAGTCTCATTCAGTCGTCCTGGGTAGAGTGCCATGACATCCTAGAATGTATTTTTCATGTGAAAGGGACATGACTCATTGGAGGTCGCTGTGGATGGTGGTGGTCAGATTCTAAGGTGGTCACCTCTGATCCCTGCATCCTGGTGCTCATGCGTTTGTGCAGCTCCCTGTAGGGAACTGTAACTTAGCAAAGGTGAATGGGGTCAAGCCTGTGATTATGCTGAATAAGACTTTGCTGTGAGACTTGCTCTAGAGACTCTCCGCCATGCAGAGAAAGCCTGAGTGGCAAGAAACTACAGGTGGCCTGTAGAAGCTTTGAGCAGCCTTCAGCCAATAGCCAATCAAAAGCTGGGTCCTTCAGTCCTATGGCTGCAAGTAACTAAAATCTGCCAACAACCAAGTGAGCTTAAAGCAGACTCAGGCAAGCCTCAAAAGCAGAATACAGTCTGCTGTTTGCAGTCGTGTGAGAGCCTGCGCCGAGGGCTCAGCCAAACCCTGCCTGAAATCCTGACCCACAGAAGAGGTGAGATGATAAATGCCTATTTTTTAAATCTATAAGTTTATAGTAATATATTGCACAGGACTAGGTGACTAATACACTTGTTAATGCAAGGGAACGTTTATTAATCATGGACCTCTATGTTCTCAATTATTTGTTGATGTTCTTTTTATTTCTAAGCTCTAAGCCACAGGGGCAGTATCCTTTCATCTCTAACACTAGTCTCAGAGTCGTTACTCAAATGAAATATGTCCTTGGACACGCCTCATGACTGTGGTCTGGTCCCATCTCTGACTCAATTATGTGACCAAATTCCTTCCTTTATAACTGAAATGGCGGATAGTAATGACATTAAACCAGTTATTTTTCCCCCTCACCTGGGGCACTGAGATTTAAGCTTCCTCTGTTCTCTAATTAAATGTTAGCGTGCCTAGCAAGTGTAATCTCTCATGACAGAAATCTCATGGGCTGGTTCCCTTACCTTTTCTTTATTCAAATATTTCTTGGTCATTAAATGGACCAGGCCTAATAGGTACCATTCCACTGGTCCATCTCTTTCCAGGTGAAGTTGAAGTTGGTTTGCATGGCAAGTGGTCATGAGGTCTTGCAGTCTGCAAATGAAGATTTTGCCAAGGGGCCTCTACCACTTTCCACACCTGATTTTTCTAATGACTGGGAATAAGTGGATACAATTCTCTGAGGCATGATACTTTATGATTGCTCATTACCCAGAGTAAAATGGATGGAAGGGGGTGTGTGGCTCTCTGATTTAACAGGTGAAATGATGAGCCTGGCCTGTTAATAACAAGGACACAAACTTTCAAAAGTGGGCACATCGGCTGAAGCATCTAGAAGGCCAGTCCTTAAAGGTTTTAAGCTGGTTATGTATTTAGGCAATACATTTTCCTTGTCAAGTTTGATTTTGGTTTGAATGGCCTTTTCCTCTAAAGTTCATGTTTTATAAGATGGTTCTATTTCAATTGACAACCTGAAGTTGGGCTCAATTAGTCTCAGCCTCTTGGTTCTAGTGATTAGCAGTGGTGATACTAAGGTGACCAGATGTCCTGCTTTTGGTGGGACAGTCTTGATTTTTAACAATTTGTCGCGCGTCCTGTGGCATTTTTAAAAAGTCCTGAGTTTTAGAAAGAATGCATGACAAGCTAGGGAAGAGCAGCAGAATGGGAAGGGAATATACGGGTTTTTGGCTGCTGTAAAGGTTAATGTAACTCCATTTGGGAATGAAGAGGTTAATGTAACTTCATTTGGAAATGAAAAGGCTAATGTAAACTCCTTACTCCCCTCCTGGGCAAGGTCACCCGGGTGGACCTGCGCCCTACTCCTTTGAGCCATAGGCGCTGCCCTACACATAATTTTTTTAATGTATTATATTTGTAAATTGTACTTATTTTGAAATTTAAAAAGATATATTACAATACTATTTTTGCATTCTATGAAAATTTTTGTTCCATATAGACCAAATTTTTAATTAAGATCATGTGCGCCCGCCCCCCCCCACCCCCATGGTGTCCCACTTTACCAATGTTAAAATCTGGTCATCTTAATCTTGGCTCTCAGGATATGAGGCTGAGGTGGTTCACCTTCCTCTGCTCAACAGTTTGCTACCCTAATTGAGGTACTTTGAACATTCTAATGTTTAGTGTAATTAATGCACATAATTCCTTGTCCTGATATTAGAATTATGCAGCCTCCTACTGACAGAGAAGGGATAAATTATATATCTAGTGCTTACAAACACACCCAGATATTTCATAGACCCTATAACTGGTGCTAACAGGGTTAATGCTGAAGAAGTTGAGGAAGGTAGATATGTATTTAATTCAATTGGTTCCATAGTTTACTTTTTTAAATTATTATTATTTTTTTTTTATATCATAGCTGTGTACATTAATGCAGTCATGGGGTACAGTGTGCTGGTTTTATATACAACTTAAAATATTCTCTTCAAACTGGTTAACATAGCCTTCATGGCATCCTTAGTTATTGTGTTAAGGCATTTATATTCTACATTTAGAAAGATTCACATGTACCCTTGTAAGATGAACCTTAGGTGTGGTCCCACCAAACACCCTCCCTCCACTCATTCTCCCCCCTCCCCTCCCAGTTTACTTTTGAACTGAATACTTCTGCAGGTCATCCTGGATGTTATAAGTCCTTTCACAGTTTTCTTTCTTTTAAATGGTTAGGAATATGTAAATAATACCATGACAGTGTGCTGAGTGAAGAAGGTTTTGAACTGGTAATGTTTCTAGCTGGTACCAATTCATCTTTTATTATGTACTTACAGAGTGTGTGATATGACTTATTTTGAAACACCATTTTTTTTCTGAAATGTGGTAGAGCAAATTTCTTATGGTAGTTTTCTGCCCAACATAACTTGATTTGGGAGGCACTGATTTTGCATAGTCTGACTTATTAATGAAGCTGAATGTTAAGTGGCTAGCTTTTCTAGAAAGAAGCACTGTAGAAAATGATGTAGATGACTATTTTTTTAATTGTCCCAAGGGACACATCTGGAGCCATTCTGGAGGTGTAGACAAGACAACATGCCACATGTTATGGGTCCTTCAGGGCTGGATTCTCATGAATCCTGCTGAGAGACCATTATGAGGCTGGCCCTTGTGTTGTAAAAGCACTAAATCTCTCTGGCAGAATCGGCACAATCAAGCTATCATAACTCAATCAAAATTCTGTGTGCACGGTTTTTAGTGTTTGGATTGTGTCAGGGTAATCTAGGTGGGACTCCAAAGCCCATTATTCTAATAAAACTCTAGAAGGGTCCATATGATTTCATCTCTTTCATGTTGCTATCCCAGAAGCCTGATCAGGCTATCATGGAATGTTTCAGGTACACGAACACCACTGGCTTGCCTTTATGGCAACACACGCTTACTGAACATTCTACACGGTAACCATGAGGGTTTTACCTACACTGTTCTATTGCTGAAAGTGTTCTAGTATTCTCTGAGATTGTGTTGAGACACTAACACCCAGAGACTAGAATATGCTCAAATTTTTATCAGCATTGATTAGCTTCTCTAGTTGGTCTCTTTCCTAATTGAATGTTTGCTGTGTCCCAGCCTTTGGCTGCCTGTGCTACTCAGCGTATGATCAGGTGTGGTTAATACCTGGAGACCATGGCTCCTTCTCACATAGAGGCTGAAACGTATCAAGCCATCCATGACAGCTGGGTAGAGGTCCCATGTGTGCTAAAAGGGAGCCTTGCTTCTCATCAGGGTAAGCAGACATATTCAGGCAGCCAAAGTGCAATGGATTGGGACAAGTTGAGGGGAGTGAAGTTGGAGTTCTCTTTGAGACTTTCACAGAAGTTTCCACCAATAGAATAAAAACGTAGAACTATGCTAGAAAAGAAAGGCAAGCAACCCTCTCCTTTTTTTTTTTGAAACAGTCTCACTATGTCACCCTCAGAGTGTTGTGGCGTCACAGCTCACAGCAACCTCAAACTCTTGGACCCAAGTGATTCTCTTGCCTCAGCCTCCCAAGTAGATGGCACTACAGGTGCCTGCCACAACGCCCACCTATTTTTTGTTATAGTTGTCATTGTTTGTTTGGCAGACCCAGGCTGGGTTCAAACCCTCCAACCCCAGTGCATGTGGCTGGTACCCTAACCACTGAGCTATGGACACCAAGCCAGCAGAGCCCTCTTTTAAAAGATTTCTATGTTTTAAGGTTCTTCTGTCTCCTTTTGGCAAAAAATTAAGTATTTCCTAGTTCCTTAGCCTGTAAAGCTCCTTTATATTTCAAATTCTGGGTGATTAACATATACCTTCATTTGGTCAAACAGTTGAAATAGTTATTCTAATGTCTCTGGCAACTAGAAACACCTAGAAACATTTTCTCTCACTATAGTTAAAATATAAGATTATGATTTTAGGACCATGTACCTTTTTTTTTTTTTTAACCAACCAGTTATTTCTTCCCAGTGAGCCATGTACTCTTTGCCCAAATCTAGTAAGTCTCTAGTGCTTTAACATTTCCTATCACATCAGATCACTTCATGGTAGAGGAAATGACCGAGTATGTCTGAGGTTCTAGCATGTTTCTTGGTCAGCCTGTCACCTCATCTCATTTCCCATGGGGTCATTGATGGGAAGTGGTACTGAGGATGAAATAATTACTGAGAAGATAAATTCCTTTCTGAGTAAGACTCTACCTCTAATCATTTTATTTGCCCTGAACTTGGGATTTTTGATGGCTTAACCTTATACAGTTTGAAAGTACAGATCTCAGATATTAGAGTGAAAAGTGCAGAAGTGACAAATAGCATTTTGTTTTTAAAAGAAGTGGTGTACTTTGGGAATGGTTAAGGATGCCCTTGCCAAGGACTGGCCTCCAGGAGGGCAGCACAGTTCTGCAGTCGATGGCTTAATTCCTTTTTTGAGATGGGATGTCCTCTGATTGTACTATCCATTTAATACTAGAGATCTCCCTTATTCATCCATGAGAGTGACCAGGTGTCACACATAATTCAATTAATGATAGTAGCAAAAAGACTTAATGTTCTGACTTGCTGTTTTAACTATGGTGATTGACTTTCAATATGAGGACACCATTTGGCAGACTTGACAGTTTTGTCACTTAGGGACTTGCCAATGATTCTACGTCTAGTACAGAGAGGTTAGAAAGTTGCTTGAGGAAACTTGAGGGCATCCTTCTGTTCAGGATGCTATGTAGTCAAAGGATGAGACTGCATCTTAATACCCTGCTGTGTCAGTATCCATGCACGGCACCGCATTTCTCTGCTTTCTGTTTACTGATGTTTCAAGAACAGAATTTGTCTCATTCAGTGCATACTTTATTTGTTCCAAATAACAGTACTCCCAGAAAGGTTACTGTGTGGTTAAGGGCCCTCCATTTTTTTTCCTGTTTAATTGTTCTCTCATTTTTACTTAAATTAATGAGGAAAGACAAACTGAGATATGACTATTTCTGACTGCTAATCAACACTGGCATCTCAAATGAACAAATTCTCTATTTGAATTATGGCAAGACTCCTGTTTGATCTTAGTAGAATATAACAGGGCTGGACAGTATATCCCTATAGTGAGACAATAAAGGTATGAATTTGGCCCGATCAAGATGTAGTAGTCTGCTTTGCACTGCTTTAAAGGAATGTCTGAGGTTGAGTAACTTACAGAGAGGCTTATTCGGTTCACAGTTCTAAAGATTATACAAAATCTCCATGCTTAGCATCTGTGTTTGACGAGGGCTTCAGGAATGTTCCAATCAAGGCAGAAGGTGAAGTGGGAGCAGGAGGGTCACACAGAAAGCAGCAAGGTTGAAACAACCAACTCTCTAAACTGAAAGTGAGAACTCCATCACAGGGAGGTCGCCAATTCCTCATGAACCAAACAAATCCTATCAGGTCCCACATTCAGTCCCAGGATCCAATTTTATTTTTCATATTTTATTTTCCACTTTTACTTTTTTATTTCAAATTAATGAGGGTGAAATTATTTATTTGCAGTTTTTGGCCAGGGCTGGATTTGAACCCTCCACCTCCAGCATATGGGGCTGGTGCCCTACTCCTTTGAGCCACAGGTGCCGCCCGAGGGTAAAATTTTTTGGGTTATGTTGTTTTCACTTCTAAGGTAAAGTCCAAGTTCTAGTTGAGCCCTTTACCCTGTCATGGGGGGGCGGTGCTGAACATCCTCACACTGTGCACCTGAGGTGCGATCCCACCAATCACCCTACACCCCTACCCCTTGATAAACTATATTTGAATTTTGTCATTCACATGGGTGTATAGTTGTTTGTATATTGGTAATATTGAGTACATTGGATATTTTCCATTCTCGAGGTGCTTTACTAAGAAGAATGTGTTCAACTCCTTCCAGGTAAACATGAAAGATGTAAAGATTCTACCTTTTCCTATGGCCCAACAGTACTCCATGGTATACATATGCCACAGTTTGTTACTCTATTCATGGGGTGATGGGCATCTGCCCTTGCTTCTAGGCTTGCCAGTTGTGAACTGAACTGCAATAAACATTCTGGTGCAAATGTCTGTGGTAAAATGATTTTTGTTCTTCTGGGTAGAAACCTAATGATAGAATTGTGGAATCCAATAGAAGGTTGACTTTTAGTTCTTGAAGAATTCTCCTTACTTTTTCCCATAAAAGTTGTATTAGTTTGCAATGGAATTCTCTCCATATCTATGCCAGCATCCTCAGAGTTAGGACTTTGTGATGTGGGCTATTCCTATCGGAGTTAGGTGATATGTCAGAGTGGTTTTGATTTGCATATCTCATTAACAGACTCATTAGAGATGCATATCTCATTAACATTAAAGATGATGAGCATCTTTTCATGTGTTTGGCTGTTTGTCTGTCTTCCTCAGAAGTTTTTGTTCAAGTCTTTTGCCCAGTTACAAGTGGGGTTGTTTGCTCTTGTTAATTTGAGTTCTCTGTAGATTCTAGGTATTAGCCCTTTCTCAGATTCACAACATGCAAAAATCTTCCATTCTGAAGGCTGTCTGCTTTGCTTGTGGTACCTTTAGCTGTACAGAGGCTTTTTAGCTTGATCATGTCCTATTTATTTTTGGTGTTGCTGCAATTGCCAGGGGGGTGTGGACTTCATAAAATCTTTCAGAGGCAATATTGTCAAGCATTTTCCCTGCACTCTCTTCTAGAATTTTTGTTTCCTGTCTGAAATTCTTTTATCCAGCAAGAGTCAGTTTTTGTCACTGGTGAGAGTTGTGGGTCTAGTTTCAGTCTCCTACACGTGGCTAACCAGTTTTCCCAGCACCTTTTATTAAACAGGGATTCTTTTCTCCAGCACATGCTTTTGTTTGGTTTATCAAAGCTCAAATTTCAATATGTGGCTAGGTTGTATAGATTTGTAGTATAACTTCAAGTCTGTTAATGTGATGCCTTTAGATTTGTTTCTATTTCTTAAAATTGTGTTGGCTATTGGGGTATTTTCTGGTTCCATATGAAACAAAGTATTTTTCTTAAGTTCTTCAAAGTATGATGTTAGTGTTTTGATGGGGACTGCATTAAATCTGTAGATTTCCTTTGGGTAGTATGGACATATTAACAATGTTAACTCTTCCCAGCTATGCACCTGGCATGTTCTTCCATTTGTTAATATCTTCTGTTTCTTTTCTCAGGGTTTTATAATTCTGTTAATAGAGATCTTTCATGTCTTTCGTTAGATCTAGTCCTAGGTATTTCATATGCCTTGGAGCTACTGTAAAAGGTATAGTTTTTGATTTGATTCTCAGCTTAACTGTTACTGGCATATCTGAAGGCTACTGATTTGTGGGCATTGTGTTTTTTTTTTTTTTTTATACCAAGATACTATTATATTCCTTGATCACATCTGAAAGCTTTGTAGTTGAGTCCCTGGGGTTTTCCAGGTATAAGACCCTGTCATCCACAAAGAGTGAGTTTGACCACCTGTCTCCATTTGAATACCTTTGATCTCCTTTTGCCTGATGGCAATGGGTAGGAATTCCAGCACTATATTGAATGACAGTGGCAATAGTAGTGGCCATCCCTACCTAGTTTCAGTTCTGAATAGAAATACTTTCAATTTCTCTCCATTCATTATGATATTGACTATGGGTTTGTTGTACATGGCCTCTATCAGGTTAAGAAATGCCCTACCTAAGCCTATATGCTTAAGTGTTCTTATCAAAAAAGGATGCTGGATATTGTCAAAAGCCTTTTCTGCATCAATTGAAAGAATCGTATGGTCTTTGTTTTTATTTATGTGGTGAATTACATTTATGGATTTACGTTGAACCCTTGCATCTCTAGGATAAAACCCACTTGATCATGATATATAACTTTTTAAATGTGTTGCTGTATTCTGCATGCTAGGATCTTACTGAATATTTTTGTGTTGATATTCATTAATAATATTGGCTTATAGTTTTCTTGTTGGGTCTTTTTCTGGTTTTGGAATCAGGGTGATATTTGCTTCATGGAATGTGTTGGGGGAGGATTCTTTTTTCTGTGTTTTGGAAAATGTTACATAATGTAGGTACTAGTTTCTTTTTGAAGGTTTGGTAGAATTCTGGTTTGAAACTATCTGGTCAAGGTCTTTGCTTTTTGGGAAAATTTTGTGTAGTTGATGTTATTGCAGTGCTTGAAAGGGGTCTATTCAAAATTTCTACTTTCTGAATTTAGAAAGGTGGTATGATTCCAGGCATTGGTCCATTTCCTCTACATTTTCGTAATTCTGGACATATTTTTTTGTAGTAATTGTTGAGGATCTTTTATATTTCTCAGGCATCTATTTCCCCCTTATTTTTGATTGAGGTTATTAGAGATTTTACTTTTATGCTTCTGGTTAGTATGACTGAGGATTCGTCAGCTTTTATGAATCTTTGCAAAGAACTATTTGTTTCACTTATCTCCTGAGAGATTCTTATATTTTCAATTTCATTTAATTCTGCTCTAATTTGGAGTATTTTCTTAGTTTGGGGTTGTATTGTTCTTCCCTTTCCTGTTGCTTGAGATGGCCCATTAGGTTGTTGACTTTCTTTCTGCTTTTTTGATAAAGGCATCTAATGCTCTACAAATTTGCCTTTGCACTATTCCATGGACACCACCTCCAGGAAAACGTCTCCGGCCCTCTGTCTCCACCAATTAGCACAGCTCCACACCTTCTGTTACTTCTTCCTCCATATCCTTTATAGTCAAAACAATTTCCTTATATTTATGTTCCCCAGCATTAAGGTTGTCTCTGATCCTCTATCTAACAGCTCTCGATTTTCCTCAATATTGTCCTTCGTACAAAACAGGCCCCAGAGTGTAGACTCTTCTCAGACAGATCTGATGTTTGATGGACTTGCATGTTAAAGACTTTGGGACAATTTGTCCTTCCCTTTGAGAGACTGGGCTTGATCCCCCAGACTTTAGGGCCAGGCTTGTTAAATGTAGATCTGAAAAAAATCAAAGGAAATGCTTCAGAAGTTGTCTTTTTCTGTTTTTCATGTGCAGGGAGTAGTTTATCCTTAAGATTTACAAAGTCCTTGTCTCAGTGTTCCCTCTCTTGGCTCACCTCCCAGTGAATTTTTTTTTTCCTTTTCTTTTTTTTTTGAAGTGGCTTGTTACTATATGTATGGAGGGTTTGCCAGGGTTGTTACCATGGCTGCAGTGCCTGCAAGTTTAGCTGATTCTTGTGTCCCATTGATCTCCTCTGAATCTTTGTAACTTGCCAGTGTTTCTCTTATGAATTTGTGGTTTGTTAGCCCAAGTCTAATGACTCTTCTGTCTTAGCCTACAGGGCAAATTGTGCAGACATTGTACCAAATCCAAATAATCTCACGAGCCAATTTTGCAGCAGTTTCTCATGAAATTCATGCATCCATTAAAAGCTTTTGGGAGGTAGAAACATAACCCTTTGGGAACAGGCTTAGTATGCTGATTTCTAAAGATACTCATCTGGGTCACTGGGTTCATCTATCAGGACAGTAGCTATTTAAAGTTCTTCCTTTTTAAGCTTAATCCTTTCTTATCAGTTTTCATTGCTATGCTATTTCTTGCAGATCAGCTCATGTTGGCCTCTATGCTTTTCCCACCCATAGATTATACTTGCTATTCCTTTTTTTATTATAAAATATACAAACATTTTAACCATTTAAGTATAGTTCTGTGGCATTTAGTGCACTGACATTGTTACGTAGCCATCGTCACCATCCATCTCCAGAACTTTTTCGTCTTTCGGAACTAAAACTCTATACCTGTTGGTCACTACCAGTTTCTCTTTCTCTCCCCACCCCCTGGTAAATACTACTCTATGAATTTGGCAACTCTAGGAATCTGATATGTAGAATCACACAACACTTGTCCTTTTGTGACTTACTCATTTAGCATGTTTTCGGGGATCATCCATTTTGTAGCATGTGCTAAAATTTCATTCCTTGTTAAGGCTGAATAATATTCCATTGTATGTGTGTGTGTGTATATATATCATCTAGTGGGCCCCCAGGTTATTTCTACCTTTAGGCTGTTGTGCAAAGCCACTATGAATATGGGTCTACAAACATTTGAGTTCCTGTTTTTTCTTTATCGAGCAATAATAATAGTAATGCAAAAAAAGTAACATTCACATTCAGATAAGAGTATGTCTATCATTGAATGCTTTGACTGAGGTTCAGTATGGAGTCATCAGTTAACTTATTTTTTTTCCAAAGTCTCAAAGTAGACAACTAATATTTATAAATAAAAATAAAAGATAATTTCAAAAAATAGATCATGCCAAATCTTATAGACAATAGAAAAAGAGGAAATACTTCAAAATCATTCTACTTCATCTGGAGACACCTGATATTAAAATTAGAAAAAATATAAAGGGAAATTACAAACAAAAATTGGATTTAATTTTGACCAAAGTACATTACTTGAACATTCTTCAAGTTCCTGTTTTCATTTTGTTACCCTAATTTCAACATTCTTTAAAGTTCTTCTCAATGACTTTATTGAGGTTTATATTTACATTATAAGCTATAAATTGTTCTAATAGCATAACTCACAAATTAAGTGTAATTTTCTGTTACTTCTGGAAAACATAAACCTGCGTAACCACCTCCATATTCACTATGTAGAATATTTCCATTGGCCCAGAATATGTTTCCCTTTGCCTACTTATGGTCATTTTCTCCCTACTCCCAACCTGCTGCTCAAGAAAACCACTGATCTGCTTACTGTCATACACATTTGCTTTTCTAGAATTTAGTATAGATGGAATCATTCACTATGGATACTGAGTGTTTGGGGGATTCATCCATTTTGTATGTATCAGAGATAACTTCTTTATTGCTGAGTAGTGTTCCATTGTCAGAATATATCACAATTTAATCAAATTAGTGGGCCAGATGCAGTAGCTCATGCCTGTAATCCTAGTGCTTTGGGAGGCTGAGGTGGGTGGATTGCTTAAGCACGGGAGTTCAAGACCAGCCTTGAGCATGTGTGAGACCCGTCTCTTAAAAAAAAGGGTGTTGTGGTGGGTGCCTGTAGTCCCAGCTACTTGGAAGGCTGAGGCAAGAGGATTACTTACCAAGATTTCGAGGTTGCTGTGAGCTCTGATGTCATGGCACTCTACCAAGGGTGACAAAATGAGACTGTCTCCAAAAACAAAACAAAAATAAAGTTAGTGGGCATTTGGTTGTTTTGAGGTTAGGGCAATTAAGAATCTTTTTTTTGTTGTTTTTGATGGGATCTTGCTGTCACCCAGGCTGGGGTACAGTGATGCTTAGTATAGGCCACTTGGCATCAGGTGGCCAGATAGTATCCTTGAGGATGCTGACATATCATGGACTCAGCACTGGCTTTTCGTTGCTGGAAGACTAGACATTGATAGCCAGCAGTAGCTCTATTCATCACAAAAACTACCATCAGGGTATGGTATGAATGGGTATGATTCACCCATTCAGGGTGATGCCTCACCTCTATCTCTATCACCATGACCACTTTTTTGTTTGTTGTTCCAGCCCTAGAATAAACAGGGGCTGGCTAATAATCAGCTGAGTCATCTTATCTATGTGGTTAAGTGACCCTTCCATGGTAGGAGCTCTTAGATTTTTAATATAGAAATTTACCCCCTTTGTGTCCACTTCCATTTTTCCATATATAGTCATTCTGTGGAATCCATGGAAGATTTGTTCCCAGACCCACAGGGATACCAAAATTTGTGGATGCTCAAGTCCCTTATATAAAGTGAAATAGTCTTTGCCTATAACTTATATATCCTCTTGTATACTTTGAATCGTCTCTGGATTACTTATAAGGCAATGCCTACATATATATATTTTCTTTTTTTGGCATGGATTCAACATACTTCTTGGTGCATGTCAAGTTTAAGTTTTGATTTTTTTGTACTCTATAGAAATTTCTGACTACCTTATTCAGTTGATTGAATCCATAGATGTAGAGCCTGTGGACATGGAGGGATGACTATATTCCTTTATGCTAAACCTCTTTGATTTTTCTAATCTTTTTTTTTTTCTTCTAGAACTTTGATCAGCTAGCCAGACTATTTGCCATACCCATAAGTCTTTATATATTCTAATCACAGGCCACTTTTTTTATTGCACAAGGTGGATAACTAGATGTACTGTCTGGAAACTCTTCTAGTTGAAAGAACCTTCTGTCTTAGGCTACAGGGGTTTGGGTGCACACACTGAGCTGACCCATCTGTAAAGCAATCCTGGACACTTTCCTTCTCTATCAATTGGTGGAAGAGGTATTGGCGCAATAGTGGTGGATGTTGTGGGATCCAGTTATATCATCTGGTGGGTATGGTGGGATTTAGCTTAAGATGGGAAATTCTAGCCACATGGTCACTTGATATGCCATAGAATGCTATCAATTTGTATGATGGCTCAATAACTCACCAAGGATTCCATTTCAGAAGGTGTACATTCTCCACTGAAAGTTGGATGGCTTAGCTGTAGTACCCCTGGAGCCTGTATTATGACACCCTCCCCCTGTCACACACACTGGGACTTCTGACAAATTCCACATGGCATCTCTTTCCACAACTGATACCTCTGGTATGAGAGGGTCTGATGAAAACGCAGGGTACAGCTTCGACCTATTCATAGCCTTGGAATCTTTCTTGCTTAGCAGCATCTTTTGGTTTGATTTTGTTTAAACTGTTTCTCTTTAGCACCATTCCAAGGATTATGAGTAGGGATCTCAGCCCTTCTTCACGGGGCAGGAACTCCCGCTGAGTTTTCAGGTGAGACACTGAAATGGATTCTGGGGAGGCTGTTTCCTGGAGAATGATGTCTATTGTGCTTAGTAGATTACAAACGGTTATAGTCCTCATGGAAATCTTGGTGGTAGTAGGGTGTAAGTGTATGTTTAATAGAATTGTAGTGGTGAGGGAAATATAGAAGGGGAGGGAGAATGGAGCAGGGAGAAAGGCCTTTAAACTGGCTTTTAGGAAGAGGTTACACTTCTCAGAGGCAAGAATGAGCCCACATCTCCTGATACCCCAGTTTAATACTCTATATGTTAATGTAAAACATGGTGGAAATGTGAAAAAGTCATAGTATTACCTTTCCTTGTGAAAAGAGGAAAATATACACTTCCTCCTTAAAAGCATTAATATTAAAAGTTTTAGAATTTGAAGTTATCTTAGCTATCTAATTCAATATCCTCATTTTACAAATGAGGAAAATCTTTTAACTCTTCAATAAAACCATGGAACATTTTGTAAGTTAGTAAATGGACCCATATGCTTTTATAGGTTCTTTTATGATTTTGGCTGGCAATGATGAAATTAGCATGTTTTGATCTTTGTGCAAGTTGTTCAGAACTTAAAAGAAGTATTTAGGAAAATCCAAGTGCTGAAACATTTAAGATATGCTTTGTGGTCTCAATTTTGTGTGATTGTTAGCCAGGAAGTTTTCTGATTAAGATGCCTTGCCAATTTCTTGCCAAATACATTATTTATTACACTAATGGGGATTTCCTATTTGATGTTAAAAGTGTTACTGATACCCTTTCCTTACAATAATTGATAAAGGTCAATTGGTACATTCTAAGTAAAAGAACAAGATAGAGGTTCATAAAGAGTTAGATATTTTATTTGTATATATTTATTGAAGTACACTAGGTTTGGTTGGATTAGAGATTACTCATTCATCATTGACAATGAAGTTTGAAGCTGAATGTAACTGAATTTATATTTCCTTTTCTTGGATCTAAGTTTTTGTAAGAATGAAATCACTTTTAGCAAGGACTGAATTTTGTTGGATTAAAATGTCAGCTAGAATCCCATAGTTACATACAAATTTTATAATTTCATGAGTTCCCCAGAGTTAGAGAGAAACTTCATCTTTGTGTGTATCAGAATGAAACACGTTTGAATGATTTCTGTAATTTGTAAAACTAAAACTTAAATTACAGATTGTGGTAAGTGCTATGACGGAAAAGAACCAGGGGCTATAAGAAAGACTACAGAGGCAAGTGCTATAGTTGAGATAATTAGAAAAGGCCTTCTACAGGGATGAAGAGTTGAAAAAAGTTTGTGTAGTTTGTGTGTGGGAGGCAGGATATAGATAGACCGCCACTGGGAGAAGCATGAAATAGGCCTTGCACTTAGAAAACAGTGTAACATGTTCAGGAAATCTAAAGAAGTCCAGGATGGCTAGAGCACAGTTAGTAGACAAGCGTAACAAGAAGAGGTTGGCCTGAATGGGTCACATCATGCAAGCCCTTATGGACCAGTCTGAATTAGTCTTTTTAGTGCTATGGTAGGTCACAGAAGGATTTTATTTTATTTTATTTTATTTATTTTTTATTAAATGATAGCTGTATACATTAATGCAAACATGGGGTACAGTGTAGTGTTTTCATATACAATTTGAAATACTTTCATCAAGCTGGTTAACATAGACTTCATGTCACTTAGTCATTGTGTCAAAACATTTATACTCTGATTCTAGAAAAGTTCACTTGTACCCGTGTTAGACAGACCATATAGGTGATCTTTCCAGTCACCCTCCCACCACCTCTAAGGGGAAGAGTGATGCTATTTCATCTTTGAAAGACCCCATTGACTCAGACATTCGATTGGGGTTAGAGTGAAAGAAGATAGACATAGTTTGGAGATAATTACATTGTTCTAGGTGTAAGAATTGCAAAGTTTGCGCTGGGTTGACCATGAAAATGAAGGCTAATGGATGGACTGGGTATTTTGAATACAAAAACAGTGTATCTTGGTAATAAAAGTGGCAATAAGAAATGTGTCAAGATGTGCCCAGGATTTTGGCCTGAGCAAATGGATGTGTTTGCTCCTCAGATGATAGTATCATTTATTGAAAAAATGAGATACTGGAGGGAGAAAAAATTGGGAGGCAAATCAAAAGTACAATTCAGGTAATGTTTTGATACCAGTGAGATGATCAAGTAGGGAATTGAACACATCTAGAAATGTGGGCCAGAGATATAATTTTGGAGTTATGGACATGTAGGTAGTAGGGAAAAAAGAACGTTCTAAGTCATATTGAAACAGAAGGAAGAATGAGGGAGATACTAGATAATAAGTAAACTTTACATCAAAGACCAATACAGGTGCATTTCTAGGAGTGAATAATCAACTGCACAATGTGTTCCTGAAGGGTCAAGTGAGATGAGGGCTAAAAAACATTGAGGCTCAGTGCCTGTAGCTCAGTGAGTAGGGTGCTAGCCACATACACCAAGGGTGGCAGGTTCAAGCCTGGGCCTGTTAAACAATGACAACTACAGCCAAAAATAAGCCAGATGTTGTGGTGGGCACCTATAGTCCCAGCTACTTGGGAGGCTGAGGCAAGAGAATCACTTAAATCCGAGAATTTGAGGGGGCTGTGAGCTGTGATGCCAAGGCACTCTACTGAGGATGACATAGTGAAACTCTGTCTCAAAAAAACCAAAACAAACAACAAAAAAAGATTGACTGAATTTGGTAATATGGGAGTCAGTGGTGACTTCAGAACGTGACCTCAAGAACAAGAGACACTGATGTTATATTGGAGTAGGCTGAACAGTGAAAAGGAGAGGAGAAATTAAAGAAAAGATGAAGAGATTGCCTGTGGAGTGTGGGACTACCCGCTGCTAGCTGTTTCCCCAATCCTAGTCCTTTAAGGAAGGTCGTACTCCTCTGAAATTGTAGGGAGTGGGTTGCTATTGTCCAAAACGATTATAGTAGTTTCATTTATCTTGCCATGTGATTGGGTAAAATGCTCATGGATAGACCAATCTAGCCAATATCTTCCAGTCTTAGGACAATAACATTCTAATAGAGTATCGTAGTTAACAAAAGAGCATCAATATGTGGGTTTATTTCAGCACTTCAGTAGTGATCATAAGCAACTATATTTTACACGAAAAACCTATCTAATACAGCTATAGTATTATAATTTATTACCTTTTTACATTGATTGCACACTGTCTAGCAATAGAAAGAAGTGCAGTGTGCTCTATGTATAATTTAGCTAGGCCCGTGACAAATTTGTGAGGCATAATTGCTCTTATTTTTCAAACAAATCAATCAAGACTTAGAGAAACTAAATAAAATGCCTAATGTCATAATCAGGTAAATGGGAAAAGGTAATCAATGACTTAAACATCAGAATTATACATTCCCTACAAAATAGAACACACTTTCTGTTGCACCTATTGGAGGTGTTTTTAGCCCTGTGTTCATCTATACTTGTTTTCTTCCATGCTTAGACTTGCCCTTTCAATTCCATTGGCTTTCAGCCAATGATTACATGTGCAGATTAAGTGTGTGTGTGTGTGTGTGTGTGTGTGTGTGTGTATGTGTGTTTTAAAATCCAGGCAGGGCATATTGGAATAAGCTTCCTCTGAAAATATTGAGGGAGGGGGTTGGGCTACTAAAGGATTGATTGTAGGAAGCTTTAACAACTTTATTCCCATGCAACTTGACATGAGACTAAAAATTTAGAATCAAGAAAATATAGAATTATACAATGACAGAACTGATTTTGATAGAATGTTTAATTTTTTTTGTGGAACATATGCACAAACAGTATTTTGAAAATGAAGAATAGCTAATTAATGCAAAGTCTACTCTCCTAGGGAGCAGATAATCACACTCTTTTTAAAATTGAAGAGTGTAGTGCTCTGAAACCTAAGCAGGGTTCAACTTCTTCTAAGCCTGTAAAATGGCCATACAGTTACCTTGTTTTCAAGACTGAAATTCAAATGTAAAACCAGGTTTTCTGGACATTGTAAAGCATTCATACAGTAGGCAGTTACTTAATATCTATTATGTTTTAGGTACTGTGGTAATGTATAGTTGACTGCAGATGGTGGAATAAATGTGCAAATACATAAAGTAAATGAGTGCTGTAATAAAAATGTGTAAAGTCCCACAGGAATACAGGATGGTAGATGTGGTAAGGATGAGTTAATTTGAGTGAGTTACTTCAAGCTCCAGGATTCTTCTGCCTGGTCTAGTCTATTAAAGCTTTCCACTGGGTTTTGATATTTCCTTAAATGATTTTTTTTTTTTTAATCTCCAGAAGTTCTACCTGGGTTTTTAAAAATGTCTATCCCTTTAGGAACATTTTCATTTATTTCTCATTTTTTTTTTGAGTTGGTTTTTAATTATCTCTCACATTTCATTAAGCTTCTCTACAATCCATATTTGGAACTGTTTCAGTATTTTCAAGACAGCTGGTGTGCCCACACTGGGGGCATCCTTTCACTCTAACTTTCATACTTCCAGAGTTCTTCTGTTGATTCCTTCTCATCTGGTACAGCTGGCATGCGTTATTTTTTATTTAGATGTGGCTTCTCCCTCATACACTTATAGGGGTATGTCTGTAGCATTTGTTGGGCAAGAAACTTTGGCTTTGCTGTGGGTGCTTTGATGGCAGTCTAGGTTTTGAGTGGAAGCCTTGGTCATAGACATCTGTAGCACGCTAGCTAGCTGTTTGTAGCCTGTAGTGGTGGTGAGCAATTTGTGTGGCCAGATTCTGTCTCTTATAAATGAGGCAGGTTAGAAATCTTTGAAATCCTTTCCCTACCTCTGTAGCCTTTGTAACAGTGTGAATCGTATTGGCACATCCAGTATCATCTATGAGACAGTAGGTGGTGCTTGTGGGTAAGAATCAACCACGTCTTGTATAATTGAGTCAGTAAATGTTGTAAAGGGATGCACAATTGGGCTCCCTATCAATAGGTGGTGCTTGCCTGAAAGAGCCAGTTGGAGTATTTTTTTTTTTTTTGGTGGGGGGGAGGGACCTGTTCCATCTAGCCCCTCCGCAGAAGCACTTGAATGCCCATGTAGTGGGTAGAATTCTAAACTCTCAGATGAGTCCTTATTCCTAGCACACAGCAGTGCTATGTTGTGACAGAGGTGGAGATTGGAGTGATTCCAGATTACGGACTGCTAAGGATTGAGGGCTACCAGCAGACGCTGGGAAGAAACAAGGAAAGAGTCTTTCCTACAGGTATCGGGGGAGTATGGCTCTGCTGACACCTTGACTTTTGGACTTTTAGCTTCCAGATCTATGATACAATAAACTTCTGTTTTAAGCTGTGTACTTTATGGCAATTTGTTACAACATCTCTAGAAAACAAGTATAGCTCCTCATGGGTTGTTTTGAGGATTAAATGATTGTCTGTAAATCTTTGAGCCTAGAATCTTGTGCATAGTAAGCATTTAATATAGCAAACTTAATTATTTTAATTGTCATCATTCTAAATTAGGATTTTTTAACTTGTCTCTGGTATAAAAGACTTTATATTGTCTCTGAATGTTCATTCTCTTCACTCTTACTAATAAGATCCCAAATTTTAGCCAGGTATAGCACGTTTCTTCTAAAAAACCTTTAATTTCTTTTAGACTACTTTGAAGTCAGGTATGGATGTATACTACGGTCTGGCCAACATTGAGTAGAAGTATGAAATCCATTTCCTTGAGATGGGTCTTTTTCTTCTCTCATCTTCCCTGGAATTGAGATTGTAGGGAAGAGCTCTGCAGCTTTCTTGGATCATGTGGCTGATTGCCTTTAATTTATTGGTACTGGATAAGTGGCCAGAGAGTATGAGCCCTTTACAACTTTGCAGAGCCCCAAGCCAGGTTTCAGCTGCCTAACTCTGGGCTTCTAAGGTTTAAGAGAAATATAAAAGCCACTTTAAAGCCATTATTTAGGGTTTTATGTTATTTTCAGATCTCATCTTAATGGGCATGGCTATTCTACACTGAGCTCTTGATGGTATAGACCTTTTGTTTTTGTATTAGTGTGGTGCTTGGCACATAAGGAAGTTGACAATATGCCAGCACTAAACAGAGCTGAGGAAACACATATTGGGACAACGTTTAAATGAGAGAACAAGAAGACTGACCTGTATTGAGGCATCTAAGTTAACCCTTTTATAGCAAGGTGAAATAGATATTTTCAGAGTTTACTGATAGCAATATAAATTGAGACAACTATTTCAAATAAATTGCGATATATAAACTTATAATAAGTTCTTAAACCCTTTTCAAAGTATTTCCTCCTCTGGCTTTACCGTAAGGAAATGGTCAGACATGTATATGTATATTTACATAAGCACTAAAAGGATCATCATGAAATTATAACAGAAAAAATCAGCAAAAATACTTTGGTAAATGTTAAAATAATGGTTATATGAATCATTATAGATACAGGCTGGACTAATATACAACTACTAAGATTGTTTAAATTATTCAAGAATGTAATAACACATTATAAAATGAAAGAAACTAGCTGTATATAAAATGAGTAAACTAATGCAAAAATACTGAATACATAGTTTAGAAGGGCCCTAAAACACCTAAAGAGGTAATATTTGCAAATTAGAACTAGCCAATGATATTTTCCTATCACCCTTCATTCTATTTTATTCTATAATCTACATTTTTCTTAAGGAATATGATTGCTATAGTTGCTTTAATATTAATCATAAGAGAAGAGTTAAAACCTGGGCAGTAACACAGATCTTGTAAGAACTGGTAGACCACTAGTTGTGTTTTTAGGCATATATTTAAATTAATATTACTATTATAGCATTCCATTCTCAAGGATATTGATGATTTCACGAATTCTGGTTCTCAAGAGTCTAATTTGCACTGACCATAAAAATTTCAGTGTTCTTGGCAGCGCCTGTGGCTCAGAGGAGTAGGGTGCTGGCCCCATATGCCAGAGGTGGTGGGTTCAAACCCAGCCTTGGCCAGAAAGTGCAAAAACCAAAAACAAAAAGTTTTGAGTGTTTTTTGAATCATATAAGTCATCGATCCCATTTTACATGTAAGATTCTCACTTTCTCATCTATTTTTAAACAAAATCATGAAACAAAATAATTCATTTTGACAAATCTTTTTGTATTTTATTTTTTTCCAATAAAATTAAAATTTTTTAAGACAAATCTTGATGCTCCATTTTATGTGCGTGCTATCAGACCCCATCCCAAAACTGTTTTATGATTTTAGATACCTATTTGAAAAGAAAATTCACCTGAAGACTGCTTTCAAGGAATGTTTTTATGTAATGATAGAATCAGATGATTACAGGTTGAGTTATTGCTTGGTGAATCAGGACACCACCAAAGCACAGGACTGCATAGACTAGCTTCTTCCATTGCAACATTCCAACAGAGTGCTAAGTTAGACTAACAAATAGTTGGGTCAATCACCTTCCCTTTGTTCAAACACAAGCCTCTCACTGAGAGAACTTCTTGTGGGGCACAGAGAAAACAAAACTGAAAGATGAGAAATTGGAAATAGGGTAAGAGAAGGTAATAAAAAGGGGAGGAGTGTTAACCTTTTAAAGAAACACTATTGTTCTAACCTCAGAAGATCATCAATTTAGAGACTCAGCCTGTCCTAGGCCCCACAGGGTCAAGGGAAATCTAAGTCGTCTTTGGGATACCAGATCCTGTGGGTCAACCTAAAATTACCAAGTAACACATAAGTAACTGAAAATTGGACCAGCCATCCTTCAACACTGATAGGTTATTTAACATATCCTGTTGCACCAATGCAATCCAAAGTGATGGTTCACTCCCTGGAAGTAACATGAAGATGGGGAGGAGGAGGAGTCAGTTGGGTACCAACAATTTCATTTCTACTAAAGGCAAATTCTCATGTGTGTTCCAAATAATTTATGCTATGATCAATGTATTAGATAAAATGTGGATGAGACTGTAACAAACTCACATTCATGGAATTTACTTTCAAAAATCTTCTGAAAATTTAAAATATATCAATCATAAGAAACTACACAGGATAGTTACCTTGTGTTATTAACCAAAGAAAATACTTAAATCAAAATCTTTGAGACTTCCAAAAAGGAACTAAGATAGTGTAAAAAAGAGGAGCAAAAACTATCCTTTCTAGGTCTATACTTGAACAGAAAAACTGTAGATCACCAGTAAAGAGAACACACAGGTAACAGGTCTAAGTATTCACAAATAACTCAAGGTAAGAAATTAAATAGGCCTTTAATTAGTGGGGAGACACTTTTGGCCTAGAGGAGATGCCATATTTATTACATAACTTTGCAAACATTACTATAATCTAGGAAGCTGCTATTTAAAATTGTCACCAATGATAATAAAGGGTATAAATTTAAGCAAATTGCTACTTCAATTATTTTCTCCTTTTGACATAATTTTTCGATATACTATCAAGGTAGTAAACTAATTTTTGATGAAAGCTTTGCCCGACTACAAACATCAACACATTCAACTAGTCATAGTACCCTATACTTGAGAATGCTATTTTTGATACCTTGAGCCAAATCTTAGCACAAGGTTTCCAGCAATGACTGTGGATGTTATCTCCCATACTGAGTATTACTTTTGACGCCTTTGGACCAGATGTTGTAGGTAACTTTGCAAGGACATAAGCATCAGTACCATGTATAAAAATGGGAACGGCTATAGTAGCTGAAGATTGTGTGCAGTGAGCAAGGTCCCTTGGCTTGTCCCCACTCCTCTCGTTTTTATCACCCTGGACCTTTGGGGGGTTTTTTGCAGTTTTTTGGCCAGGGCTGGGTTTGAACCCACCACCTCTGGCATATGGGGCTGGTGCCTTACTCCTTTGAGCCACAGGTGCCACCCCAGACCTTTGATTTTTATTTTTGCAGGCTCAGAAAAATGAGGTAATTGGAAGGACCATCATGTAGACAAAGACGGTCCCACCACTGAAGTGACTCTAAATTCTAACTTTCCCTCGAAATCGCTATTGCTTTTGCCTTAGGCACAGTGCCTGATATGGCATTGAGCACCATCATGGCGTACAACGGTATTCATTTGGCACAGTGATAAACACTTTACATGGGTTATCTTATTTTTCTGTACAGCAGCCCATGAGATCAGTATTCTATTTCACACTTTTTTCAGACGAAAGAGCTCAGGCTCAGGGAAGATAAGCCATTTAACTAAGATCACGTAACTAGTAACTAGTATAAGTGGGATTCAAACACAGGTAAGCCAACCTTGGTCTTGATTTATTCACTAAGCTATCCTGTGTACAGTAATAAACATGACAGAGCTACCATCCTCATAAGCATTTACTTTTGTTCTTCTACCTACTACTTTTCATGGCTACAGTTGGAACCAGATAAATGTACACTGAGTACACATTTGAACTGTGCATTTTTAAAATTAAAAAATTTCCACATTTTTCATCTATCTGGGACTCTAGATGTGTAAAATTTAGTTTCCTAATAAAGTACTTTCTCTTAAACATTCGTGTGTTTTTCACTTGTGCCTTAAAGACCTCATTTTTCCTTTCTGTTTTGCTAAAATAAGCTCAATATTCCCACCCCCGGTTAAATGGCCTTTTGTCTGTGAAACATGCCTTGGCTCCTTGATTTTTTTATTGATGCCTCAATTTCAGCACATCTTCTTATTCTGAATTGAGTTATAATATATGTGGATAAGTATTTGTATCACTAAACAGTGAACTCCTTAGGGACAAGGGTAATGTTTTATTCTAGATGGGTTTTCCTTGCACTACGTATGGTGGGTACCCCATGGACAATGAAACAAGCTGAGTGACAAGGTAAGGATCATGAGATGCTGGACTCCATCTCCAGGAGGTGCTATGAGTTTTTCTGAATTATTTTACAAAATGTTAAGGAGGTTTTTTTTTGCTATTAAGTTCTGACAAGGATTGCAAAGAAGTGGCAGAATGTCATAAATTTTTATGTTTCATTCTGTTCTTTCATGCAGAGACATTTATATAAAATGGGTTAATATTTGTGTGTATATAGACATGCAAATGTACAAGAATTTATTCCAGTAAATAATAATATATAATTTATTCCAGTAAAATAGTGAAGTCTCCTAAAATTGGCAACAAACCAAATTGTATATGGTGAAACGAAATAAGGTTTTAGATGAAGAAACAATGATGTCATGCATGGAGAACACCTCATCACTCTAGTTTATAGTGATGCCATGTATTATAAGAAATTAGTTTAAAAAATGATTGAAATCTGGAGAATAATTATGCTGCACTCTGAAAGAAACTAGAGAAACAAAGTCAAAAATAGTTCCTCGGCTGAATAAAGAAACCTTTGTGGCTTGGTGCCTGTGGCTCAAGTGGCTAAGGCATCAGCCACATACACCTAAGGTGGCAGGTTCCAATCCAGCCCAAGCCCGCCAAACAACAATGACAGCTGCAACCAAAAAATAGCTGGGCATTGTGGTGGGTGCTGTGGCTCCAGCTACTTGGGAGGCTGAGGCAGGAGAATCACTTGAGTCCAGGAGTTGAAGGTTGCTGTGAGCTGTGATGCCATGGCACTTTACCCAGGGGGACAGCTTGAGGCTCTGTCTCAAAAAAAAAAAAAAAAAAAAAAAAAAAAAAAAACTTTGTAAAGAGCTGGGAAGAAGAATCATCTCTCCAAGCCAGTGTTTTTCAACCTTTTTTATCTCATAGCACACTTGAACCTGTAGTTCAACTAAGGCATATTTAAATTATGTTGATCAAGAAAGAATAAAAAATATATATACTTCTTACTTCTTATGAAAATGTAATGATCTTTAAAGATTTTTACAGCATACCAAAGATCCTCTTACAGCACACCAGTGTGCCATGGTTGTTGAAAATCACTGTTTGAAGCTTTAATAAGGTCTACATGCATGAAAATTGGGTTGTATCAGATGAAAATATCAGCCATGATGGGTATGTTTGCTGCATCTTTTAAAAATAGATGATTATGGCTGGGTGTGGTGGCTTATGCCTGTACTCCCAGCACGTTGGGAGGTCAAGGTGAGAGAATGGCTTGAGGCCAGCAGTTCAAGACCAGCCTGAGCAACATAGCAAGACCCTTGTATCTATAAAAACATAGATGGTTTAAAAGCAATAAAAATCAGAAGCCTCTTAGTATTTTGAGTCAACAAATTAACATTTAAAGAATCCCCATATTCTCGGATCTTTGCATGGGAGGATGAACCGAGAAAAAACAAAGTTGTATGTAGCTCCCTAGAGCTTTAGTATTTTCTAGAATGAACAAATATAGAAAATAGGAATTTCAAAAACCAGTAATAAATACTTTAGTGTTGAAATGTGGCACCCGTTAATATTGGAATATAGCTGGTCAGAAGCGGTGGCAGCTGTGATTACGGACAGCCACCCACCTAATTCTGTAGGTACCACCATGGGAAGGGATCCCAAGATGACAGAAACTAGTGATCTAAGAAAGGGTTAGAATCAGGCAATGTAAGTAAAATGACAGCTGAAATTTACTGTTGTCATTATTAACTTGGTAATGAGAGTAAACCTGAGATGAAATCAGAAAAGGTTTCTATGAAGAATAAATAAGGTTAAAATTGACTGTAGCTGTTATTGTCTAGAAGAGTTTCAAATGATAGTGTTTCCAGATGAAAACTGGACAGCAACATACAATTATTAAATCCTGCCTCAGTCATTCATTCCCTCAGCAATACATACATAATACAACCTCTGGAATTTAAATTCCAGGCATCCCATGTGATGACTACCATTCCTGACTTTTCTTGCCTGTTGTCAGTGTCTGAGCACAATAATCTTCCAACCCCAACAGTACCTAAAGTTCAACTTACCTTCCTTCAAATACCCTTCATCTTGTCTCTTTCTACGTGACTTAAATTGCCCGGCCAATCATTATGATGCCTTTCTTGCCCCCGCTTGCTCTGTTGACCTTGTAGTCCCATACCGAAATCATGCTGATGGCTGAGTCCAGCCTTGGCCCCTCTCTGCACGTACCTGTGAAGCTGAATGAGGCTAGAGAAGGACATTGGACCACACTGACTCTTACTTTTAGAATCATGACCACAAGTCACAAACGATCTTTTTAATCTTTTAATTTTAATTTTTATTTATTTTTTATTAAATCATAGCTGTGTACATTGATACTATCATGGGGTATAGTATATTTCTATATGCAATTTGAAATACTTTCATCCAACTTATTAACATAGACTTCATATCATTTTCTTACCTTCCTGGTAGTTCCTCCTAAATTTGCTAATTTTAAAGCGCCCCAGCACTGAGATCTTGATTCTTTCCCCCCCCCCCATTCCTCGCCTTGCAGTTCTCATCCAGTCTTAAGACTTTGAACATCACATAAGCTGGTGACTCCATTTAGAGACAGCCCACCTGGATCTTCCCTCTAAACTCCAGACTAATCCACATGGCCCTATGGACATCTCTTTTTGATGTCTAGTCTTAAACTTGACATGTTCAGAAACATTCCCCCCAACACGCCAACTTATTTGGCCTGTAGCCTTTGGCATCTCGTTTAATGACTATTCCATCCTTCTAGTTGCTTGGGCTATAAACTTTGAATCTGTTTTTTTACTCCCCTAACGTTCTCACAGCTTCCGTGGAATCTGTCTAGAATCCTGTCGAGCCCCTCTTGGAGTTCCACGTACTGTCCGACCTCTTCTTACCATGTGCAGCCTGGTCTCAGCCACTGTCATTTTTGTGTGGGTAGTTTCATGTCCTCCTGACTGGTGTCCCTGCTTTTACCCTTAACCCACATCCTAGCTGCTCTATTCTCAACCAAGAAGCCAGAGTGATGCGTTTAATACCTACCTCTGGTTGAATCACCTCTCTGTTCAAAACCTTGCAATGCATTCCCACTTAGTGAAAGCCAAGTTTTTCTTTTTTTTTTTTTGCAGTTTTTGGGCTGGGTTTGAACCTGCCACCTCCAGCATATGGGGCTGGTGCGCGCCCTACTCCTTTGAGCCACAGGTGCCGCCCCCAAAGCCAAGATTCTTACGTGCTCGCTCTTCTTGGTCTTGCCCTTCTTGGTCTCATTCACCCTTTACTCATTCACCCCCTACCCCCTGTACTTCAGTACGCCAGCCTTTTGCATCAGCTGCTTTGTCTGCCTGGAACAGTTTTTTCCAGTTATCCCCTTGACAAACTCCCTCACCTTCTTCCAGTCTTTGCTCAGTGTCACTTTCTTTTTTTTTTTTTGAGACAGCCTCAAGCTGTCCCCCTGGGTAGAGTGCTGTGGCATCACAGCTCACAGCAACCTCCGACTCCTGGGCTCAAGCGAGTCTCCTGCCTCAGCCTCCCAAGTAGCTGAGACCACAGGCGCCCGCCACAACGCCTGGCTATTTTTTGGTTGCAGCTGTCATTGTTGTTTGGTGGGCCTGGGCTGGATTCGAACCTGCCACCTTAGGTGTACATGGCTGGAACCTTAGCCACTTGAGCCACAGGCGCGGAGCCAGTGTCACTTTCTCAATGAGACCTACACCAGTTTCCTCACTTAATGGTACCTTTAACTCCCTATCCCAACCCTCTGACTCCCTCTCTACCCTACTCTATTGTTTTCTCTGTGGCATTTATCACTTTTCACCGTACCAGCTGACTTACTAACATGTTACTTCTATTGTTCTTAGACTTCTTCTTCCTCTAGAAAGTAAAGCTCCAGGCAGGTAGAGATCTTTGTTTTCTTCCTATGTGTAACAGAAGCAGCTGATACTCGGCAGGTGTTCAGTACATTTTCTGAAACGAATGGCATGGCGTGAACATGAATGTAACCTTGCACAATGTTAAATACCTTTTCAAGTTCTATCTGAATTTAGATGGACATATTAAAGATACAGTAATTTCATGTAAGTACGTTTAGCACGTTTGAACTTCCTTTTACAACTTCTCTGAGATATCCTATTTCCCACCCAAAATGCTTGACTTTGGTTTTGGATGCTGTGCTGCCATCTAATGAGGTAAAGATAAATTACATATTTCCTTTTTTCTACTATTGCTATAGATTTGAAGGGAATGCTAACTAGTGAATTCAGACCCAGCTCTTTGCATGCATACAAGCAGAAGCACGCCAACAGCTCTCTTGAAGTCTGAAGGCACCCAATGCACAAAGCTGGTGAGAGTAAAAAGATTGTATCAGTGACAAATGTATCATCTCTACTTCAAATAGCATTTGCACAGGAAAATGAAACAAATCGTTTTATGGGTCACATTTTTATTTACAAAATAAACTTCTGGTTTGACCTTGTACTGACCTGAAACCTGGGGAATTTCTCTACCATAAAAACGGAGCCCAAAGGTAAAATTTACAGGAGACTTGGGAGAGTGAAGGACTGAATTTTGTTCTCCATGCCTGGGAGTCAAAAATAGCTCACCTGGGGCTGGAATGCTAGGAGTATATCACAATAGGTTTGTGCAGAAGCCACTATGTGTGAAATATTTTAAAGGATCATTAACATGAGTGAGCTTTAAGAACCTTGTAATGAAGATATTGAGGGGCAGAGATTATTTAATAACCTTGATTGCTTATGGAGCAACATTCTGGAACAACTCAATGAAGAGACTCACTAATAACTTAAAATATCATATTGGATCCATAGCAACACATTGTTTTATCTGTCATCCTATATATTCTAGGCATATATAAGAATATCCCCTGAGCTAGAAAATCCACAGTATGATGGTCAGTCCTTGCCACACAACTGAAAAAAAGGGTTGGGTAGGAAGCTAATTATTTGTAGGAATGAAATTTAATTTAAGAAGGTTGAGTATATGTGGGACCTCCTGAACCAGAGCGTGGAACAAGAAGGGCTGTGATACTGCATAAAGTATTTGCTCACCCCTGTGGGTCTTAAGAGTTGATCTAATCCTCACCCATGAGATGTGGTTAAAAGGCTAGATTTCACAGAGGCAGCCTAAAGTGAACGAACAATCGATGTTTCACAAGGAAGTAGAACACTCTTAAGTCACCAAGTAGAATTAGCTTTGGGCCACACATGGTCACCAATGAGGAATAAGGCATTGACCCACCAAGGGGTGGGAAAGCTTATGCCAAAGACCTCATCTTTAGCAAGTCCTATAAATGCTCATGTCTAACTGTGTCTCCATTAGACTGTAAACCCTGTAGTGCTGGAACAAAGTCTCTTTTGCTCACTGTTGGCTCCACATTGCCTATTACAATGTCTGGCACATAATAGGTACATAGTATTACCACGTAAGTGAAATGGACATCTTGTATTTGTGCTAGCAGATGCTTCAGTGTAATTAGACATGTCTGAGTACCAGTGATGAGTCCAGGTAATGTTCAGATATCTCCCCAGTCCCATAGACTCATGTCAGAAAGTAAGACACCTATGAATTAAGAGGCTTGAAGACACTAAAGGTGAACTAATGGGGAGGAGGCCCTTTTATCTTAATAATTTAGAACTGAGATGATTTTCGCCTAAGAACATTGCTAATCTTGTAGGGGCTGCAGAAGTAGCAAGGTGTCGTGAAAAGTGTGACCAGCTGATACCAGAATTTCTTCTTGAGTGTAGGTCCTTGGTCCTGGTGATTTGATGCATGAATCCGTGGACCACAGATCAGTGGTAAGACAGGATTTATTTTGTGGAAAAGAATGCAGAGAGAAAAACCCACGTGGGAAGAAAACTCTTTGTGCCTGGGTTCTTTGTCTAGGGGTGTATATATAATCACATGGGTCCTCTGTAGTTAGTTTAGGTAAGGACTTGGTAACTAATAGATACAGTTCCTTCCGCTGGGGCAAGATGAATGAACGCTTTAATGAATGGATACAGTCCCTTCCTCTAGGGCCAAGATGAATGAATGTATTAATGAACAGATACAGTCCCTTCTGCTGGGCCAGGATCAATGAACGCGTTAATGAATTGATACAGTCCCTTCCACAAGGGGCAAGATGAATGAACGATTAATGAATGCATACAGGCCATTCTTGAAATTGGTCAGCCCTAGGAAACTTACATGAAATTGACCAGGCCCAGGAAATGAGGGGTCCCCTGAATGGGGGAACTCTGTATCACCCTTGGGACTGTGAAATGCTTACAGGGGATTAGTGCAGCCAGCGGAGGGCTCTCTAGGTCCAAGGGTGGTTCTGGGCTGGCACTGGCAGTAGCACTGGCTGTGCCTTGGTCTCCCTCAAGTAACTAGCGACCTCCTAGTTACTTCCTCCACGCTTGCCCCTCTGCTGCATTTGGTTCTCCAGCTTGTCCATGGGCGGCACCAACACCACCGGGGCAGAGATACAGGCGGGGTGGGGGAGGGGAAGGGCTTGGTGAACGCCAGCCTGTATTGCAATGGTTATGACTAAAGCTCTTAACTATTCTAACGAATATAATGACCTCAGAAGTAGCTTAGCGTCCATACATTTCATTGCCTTCAACTGATAGACGATGTATATACAGTTAATTCCTGTGTGTCAACTTCTGCCGTCTGCCTTCCGATGACCACAGATACAGATTCGATATTTCCTTACCAAGAACGGAAGACAACCGTAGATCACGGCTATCCCAGGGAGCCTGGCAGCTGATAAAATAATTAAAATTAGGAAACAGGAGAACTTGGGAAATTCATGCAGAAAAGCATAGAACGAACAATCTAGAATCCACTGTCAGAACTGAGCACGCAGAGTAACTGCCTTAGGCTCTGTCGTCAGGAAGTATTGCCGGTGTGCTGCAGGACTTCAACCTGAGCAGGGAAAAGCAGAGTATAATCTTAGACTAGCTCTGCCTTTTCATTTGCATTTTTATATCATTCCTTAGAGATGCAAAGTTGCAGGAGAAACGGATCAGCCAGGCTCTAGGTCCCTGGCTGGTGGCCTGGCTGCCTGGAGTGTCTGCCTCTCACTCCTCTTTCCACAGAGGGAGCCAAGGCTTTGCTTGCTTCCTGGTTTAACTGATCAGTTTTGGGGGAGGGAAAAGTGCTGAACCTTTACCATATCTAATTTGTGACAAAACAGCAATCTAATGGATAATTCAATGTTCTGATTCTGAGGCTGGCTGTGGTAGCTTGATGGCCTGCGTCCAGACTTAGAAAATGCCTCTTGCACAGAATCGGGAATTGTTTATGTGCCAGCGTTCGTTCCTGTGTATCCCAGCACTCCCACTGTTGCCAAAGCTGCTGCTTCAGGTTTTCCGGAGGATCAGAGGGAGGATGTGTCTTTCTGTACTGCCAGCCACAGTCCAGGGACCACGTTCATTGGGAAGAAACACTTGTCCACTGTTCTTGGGCTTATTCCGGAGTCTTACCACCCTGGAGCTTTGAAATCTTAGTTATGATGTTGAAAGGCACTCCAACAAGATGTGTGCCTCTGACCACTCTTGTGTTATCTGGTAGTCTGAAGGACTTCTTGGCTAGTAAGAATTATATATGTAAAAGCTTCAAGTTGACTTGATCTTACTGAAAGAAATGACCTCCATTCTCTTGTATGTGACTAACCCCAACTCAAGTGTGTTAAACACCTTACTCCTGATACCCCAAGTTTCAGCGACAACTTCCAGTGTCTGTCTTAAATTTTATAATTGCATGCATATCTATGTAAAGTTTCTATAACTTTTTTTTATGGACAACATGTACACAAATAAGTACATGCAGTGTTCAGGCTCTGAGTACACAACTGATAAAACTCAGTTCCTATTCTCATAGTATATAATCTTGTCAGGCAGATATATGAGTAACATATTCCACCACAGTCTTATGAGACATGGTACATGTACCTGCCCTCTGCCCTAGTTGTCCTTGGGCAGGGTGGATGGGCACTCAACTCTTGAGTGGGCAAGAGGAGAAAGTGGTGTCATGGATTCCTTTTAGAAAAGCTGACAATTAATTTGAAATCAAGAGGAAAGGAAATGTTTTTCATGGGAAAAGCATGAAAATGGTGTTGGGATGTGGAAACAATACTTAAAAATGATAGAAACACAGGGAGACTGTAGTTTGGTTATGATGGGTGTCTATTTAGATTTTGATCGTTGGTGATGGAGAGTTTTGGTTGTGAAACTGAAATAATTTTGTGCTTTAGGCAGATCACTTTGGTGGCAATGATTGTGGGAGATGACTGAGCGAAAGTGGTCGGTTGCAGGTGCATAGGGGTGAGTGAGCGTGTCTGTGTCTCCCTGCAGAGAGCAGGGAAGAGAAGGGAAACAAGCAGTCCCCTCTGCTTTCTAGCTTTAAACTACGGGGCAGTGCAGTGTGTGTGTGTGTGTGTGTGTGTGTGTGTAGCCTTGTAGAAAAACTGTGCCTAGAAGGCAGCTGAGTGAGACTGGTGCAATGTACAAGAGGGAATAAATCTGTAAGTGGGCAGCACTGATGAGCATTCTACTAATTTTGAGTTAAATAAAAGGCTTGTGTGTTTAGATAAACTCGCAGGATATGTACATTTCTTGAATTAGGTCTTCGTTTGCAAACTTGAGGCATCCAGCATTGATAATACATGAAGGCATATGCCACTGGGTAGAACATTTGTTGGTTTACACACACACATACAGTGTGGATGTCAGAGCCATCTGTCGTATGCTTGGCTAGATGGTGTGAGAAAATTAGTAGAGCTTGGAGGTGGCTGAAGAATGAGATGCTGGAATAATACAGAGGAATATTCCCAAGATTGGGAAGGACTTAGGAATACTCGATTCTTCTGACTAATGACCATTGTTTGTTCATAAACCTTACTCGTTGTTGACAATCTGATTAAAGACCCAATGCAAGAAAAATAAGTAAACACTACTTCTGGCTTCCTTTCCTTTTCCTTCTTTTTTGCTATCTTCCGGGCTCTAAGCTACATGCTGGGAGTATCGGAAGACTAAGGCACAGGTGTCCAACCTCATGGAGCTTAATTTCTCTAAGAAGCAGTAGACAGAACAATAATGAATTATAACCCAATTTAATTAATAGTAGGAAAATGGTAAGAACCAAGATTTCAGAGAACTGAGGGGAAGAAAAAAAACCCAGTTAAATATTGCTGCCCACCAGGATTGTGGGAGTCCTCACAGAGGAGGTGACACCTGACCTGGGTGTTGAAGTATGAACAAGATTTTGCCGTGTTAGGAGATATGTCAAAAGGGAATTTCAGACTTCAGACAGACCAGTTTCCTTGAACAGATCACACTGAGTCTCTGCTCAGTAACTTAAGAACATGAGGACATCTGTTAATGATGAAGCAGGAGATTAGTTCTATAATTGGGTAAAATCTAGGACCTACCTCTGGATATAATGCTGATATGGGGAAATAAATGAGAAATAGTATTTGTTGATGGCGAATTTTTACTGAGTGCTTAATATAACTGATCTTAAACAGTTCATGAAATAGGTTTAGTAAAGATTTATATAGATAAGAGATGGTACAGGGTCACTCAGTAGTAAACAGCCAATATTTAGGCTTGGATCTTTCTGAAGTGCCATTTTCACTGCCTCTGTCTTGAGTATACATTATACATATACACACAAATGTATATATTATAAATGTTCATACAAATACACATTAATATACACACAGCTTGGGTGTGTTCTTCACTGTGGTATGCATCTATGTTAGAAGGTTTTTGTTTACCCAATATAAGTGATTTAAAAGTCAAATACACTCTTTCTCTTGATGGTTTTAGAAAAAACAAATATACGATGCCTTTCAAGATAAATGTATTATTAGGGAGTGACTTTGGAAATTTATGTACTTTGGACACTATCAGGCCTAATCCCAGCTTGAGTTGTGGTCTTTTACTTGAGTACAAAATATTAGTGGGGCAGCCTGTACCTGGGGCAAGACTCTGCCCATCCCCACACCTCTTCACTGAGAGCATTTCAACACACAGGTCACTTACTATTTACTAACACAAGTGTTAAAATCTTTCATGTCAACAGGTTGGGGATCTGGCTGTTGAGTCATTGGGGGCATTTTGTTGACTTCATAGGGTTTTTACGAAGGAGATCAAAGGGCTGCATTATGTTTCAATACATAACTTTATAGGACAGATGGAATCCACCTTGAAAGACTCATGACACTTAAAGCCAGATTATCAAAAGTTTCAGACACTAAAACCTATTAGCTTGCTGGAAACTCATCCTCACACTGTCAGCCCTTTGTAGCTTCATTTATAGGCAGCGGCCAATCCAATTTGAAATTTAACTACTGCCAAAGTTCAGTCGTGGGTTACAAGGGTGGCCACTGAAATATGTGGGTTGTTACGATGATGCTCCGATTTGGTATGTGGACTTGTTCTCTTAAGTGGTGATATCACACAAATGACTAAATCACTTTATTTGAATCCAAAAATCAGCCATTCACAATTTTGGGGAAGAATTCCAGGGCTTAGAATGGTATTTGGCTAGGTGGTAGCTTCAAAAACATCTGTTCTCTGGTGAGAAGAAATGCACTGAAAGAAAGTTGGTTGTTCTTTCATCTTGCAAAAACTCCAGAGGGACTCTGTTGCTGCCCACATCTAACACTTGAAATACCTATAACCTTTGAGCTTTACCCCTCAAGTCTGTAAACAAATTGCAGTGTTACAAAGGGAAGGATGTCAGTGAGTATCCCTACTTTTTATCAATGGGAAAAAAAATCTGTACATACAAATCATTAGCTATTAAAGTTTGACAGATGTTATTTTGTAGACATCATTTCTCAATACCATATATGCAGTAATTGAAAATATTTTATTAGACACTTAAGATACCTTGTTTGACATTGTTTAATTCAACATTTGAAAATACTTTTAAATGTAACTAAGTCCCAATTGATTTAACATAAAGTCCCAGCACATCACTTTTTTATGCACATTGCTCTTTTAAATGATGCTCAAACTGAAAAATATTGGTTTTTTTATGTGATACTTTAAGTTGCATTATTTTAAGATTTTTCTTGTTTTCTCACGCTTTAAGTAGTTGGGTTGATTAAACACTTTCCCAAACAGTTAAGTAGTCATTTAATAATGATTCATTTATCAACTCAGGGCTTACAAAGTTAAAATAATTGTATATTTAAAGGATAGTCAAAATATATAGGTACTAAATTGATGAATTATGTACAGTTTTAAGCCTATACCTTACCCATCTTTTTCCAAATTATTTTTTCAGAAATACATATATACTGTACTTGATGAAGTTTCTAATAATACAGTTTCAACATTGAACTTCTGTTCATACTATGAAATAGGATAAGCTTCGTTTGCTTTGAATAATTTTTATTTTACATGGTTAAAAATTTTTCTTTTGATGTTTTTAGAAACCTTTATTCCCCCCACTTTGGTTAGAAGCCATTGTGAATCCTTTTTTTTTTTTTTTTTTGGCCTATTAGTGTAAAATGCCCTTCTCAGCTTTTTGCTAGATGTATTCTATAATTAAGCGTTTAAACCTTGTAATACAGAACAGTTTTGCTTGTCTCAGCACCACTCTTGGAAGAATACTCTTTTCCTTTTCTACCTGTGGGGACCCATCAGTAGAGGAGGTTCAAGGCATCCACCATCCAACAGGTTTGTAGTAGACGTTCCTGTCTTTGTTGGAAGCTCTGAAGGTGCAGGTGTTGACCGTCATTCTGTTTGATAGTTAGGTTTTCCCCCTTTCAGATTTAGTATAGGTGTCCCCACCTGACACAAAGCTTATCATAACTTTGTTGTCTAGGCTGAGAAGCATAAAACAGATTTTTTTTTAATACTGGTTTTAAAGCTGAAAAGATTGGTGTGGCTTTACCTGTCAAGCTCATAGGTAAGAGTCTTGTCTTGTCTCAACTTGACCATAAAAACAGATAAAATTTATTCCTTAATTAAATGTTTTGACCAATGTACATTACTTAAACATTAATTTTTAATTCAACTTGTTAATATGTTGTTTAGGATATTGCATCCTCATAAGTGAAATATGTTTGTGATTTCTTCTTTATAATTTCTGCAATTTTAATATCAGGTATATGCAGATTAAGTAGAATGATTTTGAAGTATTTCTTCTTTTTCTGTTGTCTATAAGATTTGGCATGATCTGTTTTTTTAAATTATCTTTTACTTTTATTTATAAATATTGTCTATTTTTTGAGACTTTGGAAAAAAAAAGTTAACTGACTCCATACTGAACCTCAGAGTCAAAGCATTCTGACAATTGTCTTATTTGACAATGTGAACGTTACTTTCTTTGCATTATTATTATTGTTTAACATTTCAATGCAGCAATCATCTGATTTCTTTTCTGAATGTATTTATTTTTAGTCCTTATTTTAAACATTATTGTTATTAAATTTTAAAAAAATAAGTGGTTCTAAACAGGACATAGATTCTACATTTAGTCAAGAGTTTCTTGGGCAGAGTGGATGCCTTGCTCTGGCTGGAAAATATATTTAAGATACTTGTGTTTGCTCAGATCCTTTGGATTTAAACGATAGTTATACTTTGTTTTTTTATCATACTACCTGTTGCCTTAAATGAAGATATATGTAGCACCAGGTCAGAGGCACTGACTAGAAATCTCCCTTTAAAACACAGAAGTTACCTTTGGTATCTTTTGGCCACCCTGGCTTGAATCCAGCTGTCACTTCTGTTCAATTCATTCTGACAACGTTAACCAGCTGTCAATTTAAAAATCTATTGCTTATAGGGCTCATGATGGGCTTTCTGGTTCTTTCTGAAATAGCCAAAAGACAATTTCGAATCCTTTACACCCCAAAGTGGTGTTGTCATTCTGTAAGTCAGGTAAAAAGTGTATCATGCTTTGAATTACTTTCATGTCTGAACGTGACTCAGAATGAAAAAGGAATCTTTGCGTTCACAGAAAAATGGCAGGAAAGTTTCCAAAGCTCCATAGTGTCAACATGTGACAGATGCTTCTAAATACTTTTGATGCATGTTAACTGGCTAGAAGAAAAAAACACTTCTGTATTACTCGTGTAGCTAAACAAATACCAATAATTTGGCAGATAAGAAAGTGTTTATTTCTCTAATTTCATCTATCTCTTAAGTGAAAGAAATTGGTAGTAAGGTGAGGCCATCCCATTAAAGGATTTCAAAATGTTCTAGGAATTTGTATTAAATGTAATGACACATATTAAATAGTATTGTAATAAGAATGTTCACGTGAAGACTGAAAACCAGTAAAAGGTGCTATGTATTTTGGCCTCTTCTGTCAAGCAGATCCTTCAGCCTTTATGCCAAGGATGATGCAAAGGATGAGAACTGAGAGTAGTAAAGTTTAATTTGTAGTCACTCAGCTAAAGTGAAACTCAAATCCAGACTCACCAGATGCTCAAAAAGTTGTTCTTTCCACCATGGCATGAGCTTCTTGGGAAAGAAAAAATACTTCCTTTAAAGAACTGTGTAATATGGTGCTAGAATTAATGAATAGACTTCAACCTGGAAATGCAATTAACAGAATTTGCCTTGCGTTGACTTTATTACCAAAGATTTCTAACACACGAGATTGCTTTCAGAGTTAAAAGAGGAAAACTAAATTGGTGGCACTGTAATGCACACTTAGGTGCTTGACAGGAATTGTTTAATTATCACAACAACCCTATGAGGTACACACTGTTACTACTCCCGTTTTACACAGGTGAATACATTGAAGCACCATTTACCAAGCAAGCAGAAAAGGCAGGATTTGAACGCAGGCCTGTGTTACCCCGGGACCTAAGCTATCTTGCATACTGGCCTTACTCTGTGTATCAATTTTTACTGCCCAGATTTGAATGTACAGAATTCAGTGTTCAAGGTTCAGACTGAACCCAGGACATATCTTCCAAGTTGTATGCATTTGTTTGATTAAATCTAACTTTTTTTGAGACAGTGTCTCACTATGTTGCCATCAGTAGAGTGCCCTGGTGTCACAGCTCACAACAACCTCAAACTCTTGAGCTTAAGCAATCCTCTTATCTCAGCCTCCCAGCTATATTTTGTTGCAGTTGTCATTGTTGTTTAGCAAGCCCAGGCTGGGTTCAAACCCTCCAACCTCAGTGTATGTGGATGGTGACATAACCACTGAGCTATGGGCACTGAGCCAAGCCTAACTTTTTGATCTCAAAGTTGTAAGAGTAAGAACACTTAATGGCCAGGCATGGTGGCTCATGCTTCTAATCCTACCACTTGAGGAGGCTGAGGTGGGTGGATTGCTGGAGCTCAAGACCAGCTGAGCTAGAGCAAGACTCCATTTCTAAAAATATCCAGGCATTGTGACAGGCACCTGTACTCCCAGGTACTTGGGAGGCTGAGGCAAGATGATCACTTGTGCCCAAGAGTTTGAGGTTGCTGTGAGCTATGATACCGTGGCACTCTGAGGGCAACAGAGTAACACTATCTCAAAACAAACAAAAAAACACTTAACAATTGTAGTCTTTCCGTCCTACTTTCAGCACTGTCTGTGTCACCTGCTCAGAATCAGTCAGTTCTGGTGAGAATTATTTGTGTACATGTGGTCAGAAATGGGCTGAAAGTAATAAACTGAGCCCAGTAGTGCTTCCTGTAATTTGTGATCTTAGGCAATTTACTTAAAAATTTATATTTACATAAAACATCTGTCTTAGAGCCCCACTTTCCCACATTTGGAAAAATGGAATAAAATAAGAATGAACATAAAAATTAAGAATAAAAGTCTATAAGCATTTCATGAATTAAGGATTATAGATAATAAAAATGATCTGTATAAAAACAATGTTACAAAATGGATGTTTTATAACAGGTCCTTTTTGGGTGGAACAGTAGTTTATAAATCACTTTTCCTAATTAAGTTCACTGCTTTTCCATTGGTTGTCTATTCCTTTCTTCTAAATTTCACTCCTAGCTAGTTTTATTCATCTATGAAAGAACATGGCTGATTTATCTTAATAGAAGTCTACCACTTACATGTACCCTTTTTTCCCTCCAAATGACTAATTTGCCTCTTTTTTTTTTTATACTTAAGTGTACTACATGCTATTCTTCCTCCTTGGGGACTTTGCATGTGTTGCCCCTAAGTTGGGCAGTCCCCCCCCAACTCCTTGCCAACATTCCACCTTTGTTATCTCTGCTCATCCTTCTTAGCTCAGTGACACACTCACTTATCTGAGGAAGAGGGTCTGTACTTCCAGCCAGATCTCCCTGTCTTGTGTTCTTTTGGGACCCTCTCCCTTGAAATATTTTCATCAAACTGGTTAACATAGCCTTCATGACATTTTCTTATTGTGTTAAGATATTTATATTCTACACTTAGTAGATTTAACATGTACCCTTGTAAGATGCACCATAGGTGTGGTCTCACCAGTTACCTTACCTCCACCCATCCTCCCCACTCCCGTCCCTGAAGCCCAAGTGCCCATCCACCCAAGATTGTATTACATATTTCTATGTCAAAATATTTTGCAGGGTACTTGGAAAATGACATGTCTACAAATGCAAACACACATACTTAGCATACAACTTTTTCTAAGTTTTTATGTTTCCCTCAATTATCTGTTAATTTTAATATTAATAACCACAATAAATAGTCTATCTCTTATTCCTCTAATATGTACATTATACAAAGGATGAATGATTGACCAGACAGTTCTTATTTAGGCCAGGAGACAATTTGGGGTTAAGCACATAAAAGCTTCTTTGGAATGGGTATCATCTTTGTGGTCATGTTCTTTAGAGATAGTCTCTGCTTTCCAATTTGGTTTATAGCGTACCTAAGGAAGGTATAATACTGCTTTAACGTACTTAATACATTGTGGGACATTCTTTCTCACATAGATACATACTAAACACATTTAGTGATGGGAGTTATTATTTTCATCTTATGTGGGAGACTTGCTCCTATTTTCACTAGGAATGAAAATAAAATGTTGAGAATCTGGAATGTTCTAGGTATTTCATCATGCATCTTAACCAGTCTTCCAACGTTCTTGCAGTATAGGTCACTATCCTCATTCTAGCTGATTAGAAAACTAAGACTCTGACTAGCCCAGCGTCACAAAACGAGTGATTCCTTGAGCTGGAGATCAAATTACCTCTCTATGGACCCCCTTTGGATGAGACGACTTTTCAGGAAGAATAATTTGGGGGATTTATTGGAATTAATTTTATGCTCATCTCCCATGAAAGCACTGAAGCAACAGTCTTTTAATGAAAGAAAAAGCTTGGCAGGTTTGTAGGAGGCAATGTACATTTAAGTCCAGCAATAGTGTGATTAAACATACACACACTTGTCTCAACAGAACTCATAAAAATTAGAAGAATCAGATTAATTTTCTCTTCCTTATAAAAACATTTAATTCAACTAAGTGCCCCAGTATGAAACTTAAATTCCTTACTAATATAAAAGTCAGGGGAATTATCTTTGCCTTAATCATGGCTCTGAGATACACCCCTACTCTTTCTCCTAGACTTAGGATTTATTAATAGCGCTTAGTATTTAATACCAGCTCTTTCTTTGGATCTATAAGACTGCAACTCTTTATATTCTTACGACAGATGATTCTATTGAAAAAACTATTACTGATTTATTGCTAGACACCCGCTCTCATCAAATAAAGCTATCATTTTAGGACAATTAGATTGTTTTGCAATAGATTACTCAGTGACTAATGGCTGACCTAACATCACCGGCAGATGTAGCTTTGCATTTAAATTCCTAAAACATAGAAACTTTGCTGGCTGCTAGATTTTTCCATTGTGTTTAATGCTACGGTAAATAAGCTTCAACTAAATAAAGGATTACTACATGAAAAGAGGATTTCAATTGCCATTTACTTTCTTCCTTTCTTACATTGTGTAAGTTTTACTATAAATGTATTGTATATAATGATTGTGCTATCAACATTTTAAACTAAAAATGAACTGCTGGATCTATAAGCCACTTTTTTTTGGTGGGGTTTTTTTTTTTTTTTTGAGACAGTCTCACTATGTCGCCCTGGGTAGTAGAGTGCTGTGGCATCACACCTGACAGCAACCTCCAACTCTTGGGCTTACATGATTCTCTTGCCTGAGCCTCCCAAGTAGCTGGGACTACAGGTGCCCGCCACAAAGCCCAGCTATTTTTTTTTTGGTTGCAGTTGTCATTGTTTAGCAGGCATGGATTGGGTTGAAGCCCTCTGCCCTAGGTGTATGTGGCTGGTGCCCTATCCACTGACCTATAGGCACTGAGCCAAGCCACTTTCTTATGGACTAACTTGCAGATGAGATAATTCCTAGGAAAATTTTTTGGAATTTTTTTTTTTTTTTTGTATATAAATTGGAATGCATTTACAAAAACCAGCATGGATACAGAATAAACACGTACTAAGGGTTGAGCTTATACAAAGATTCATATTTTGCCTCATAGGGGAATTAAAAACCCCAACTCAGTTGATAAGATTATTTATGCTGTGTGGCGTGAGAAGATCTTGTGACTTTTGATTGCATTGGAAATCTTTATAAATTTAGTTAAGAAGGAAAGTTCAAGAATAACTTAGAAGGCAGTAGAGTAGAATCTGACCCAAGCTCTCCTGGGTGTGTTTTTAAGCTAAGGACTCAATACACAGTGATTATATCAGATTGGAATGAGAAAAATTCAGACTTTTTACCATTGGGATTTATTTGGGAAAAAATCCCCAGTATTTATTATCAACGGGTTTTTAAAATGCATGTTGATACCAATTAGTTCACCTTCAAAATAGATACAAATGAATCTGTACGAGAGAAACCCCATCAAAACAAGTAGGGGCCCACAGGGATTTAAGATGATATCCCTAATGAAATACAGAGCTTCAGCACTGTGAGAAAATTCAGAGTTGGGCCGGGAATCAAAGAGGAGCTGAATAGCCTTCAGAAGGCGTTTTTATAGTCTGGGATCAAGGAGGTTTCATCTGCTAAAGTGTCAAGGACTAGTAATGGTCTGGTAATCTACGAGCTGCTTTTATATTGTTTTCGTTGCAATTTCTGAGACTGTTAAAGCTTAAAAGTAAGAGGTTGCAGGCTGGACACGAGATGTGCCCTTGATGCGAGGGGTTCCACCTTACTTCATTGTCAGGTGATGTTCAGGGGGGCGTGGAATGCTTTTAGGGCTCCCTCAGAGGTTAAAGATGTTAAACCTTCTCAGCCACTTCAATCGCATTCTCCAGACAAAAAAATAGAGAATGGAAGAGGAAGATCTAAAGGCATAGCTATTCAGTTCTTCGAATTGAAAGTATCTGAGTTCTTAGGTGATTGAATTCTTCCATACCAAAGTATGACCTACTGACTGGGATAAATTGAGTACACATTTGCATATCACTTAATTTGAATGTTTATTGGAGAAACCTACGTACTTCAGAATACCAATATTTTAAACTAGAATTTGATTTTCTTAAGTAAAAAACAAAAACTAATTAAAAGCTGCTAGTTCCTATTTGGAACACAGCAGCACCACATCTTACCAGGGGCTAATTTCTTAAAGTAAACATGCAAATATTACATGGAGTCAAAATTATGCTTGAATTACTTAGATCTCCCACAAAATTTAAGATAGGATATTATGCAAACACCCTTGTATGATTATGTATAAAAATATAACATGTAAGGCATATACAAACCATAATCATACAGTACATGAAATCTTTGCACTTTAATCTATTTTTTTGTTTTGGCCAAACACACATTTGTGCAAGTTAAAGGTATATTAAAGAAAGTGTACTGTGAAGAAACAGCAATTAAATATGATAAAGTGAGAGAGAAAGCTCTTTCAAATGTGAGTGTAGCAGGAATACCCAGAAAATAAAGGTTGCCTTAGCATATTTCATATACATTAACATTCTGTTGATTAATTAAATCATCACTGTTGGTCAGAACAGGTAAATCCTCAAAAGTACTGAGGGCTCTAAAAAAAAACTAGCCCAAATGACTTTGAAAAGATAATTTCAGCAGTTAGATCTGTAAATTATTGGCATACCCCCAATCTCCTTTCTGTTAAATACTTAGAAATGTGACCAAATAAAATCTGTCAACAAGTCACATACAAGGAATGCCTAAAATTTAGTGAGAAGCAAAGCTTGAAAAATTGCCACGCTCTTTAACTTTTCATCATTGACAAATCTATAAAAATACCCTGTGTTCAAAACGATCCCTACCAGAAGAGTTGTGACTTTTTTTATTAGCTAAATAGCAAAAAATGTTTCTCTCCATTCTACCGTTAGAATGCTTAATGGCAGGAAAATAAGGAGGTTAAAGAATGAATTTTTTTCACATTTTAGATAGTGTAATAATTGATACCTACTTGGGTATAACATTTTTCCATCCATAGCTATTTTTAAGAAATATTTTTAGCTATTAAGATAGTTTTTGGATTGAATAGGTTTTCTTTCAAATTAGCCAGAGGTAAAGGTAGCACAGCCCTGGGTTCCAAAATGTCTGCATTTCTCTGAGAGTTCTTTGTGGAGATTAAACAAAATAATGTGAAATTTCTTTGTATACTTTAAAGCACCTTCTCTATTTTGGAAGCGATATTGCCTAATGCTAAGCAAGAGTTTTACTTTTGGATGGTTAAACCTTAAAACCCTAGGTCTTCAATAAACTCTAGCTTTCTTAATTTATCTAACCTCTTTAAGCCCCAAGTTAACAATCACTAAAAAGTTAAATAAAATCCCGTAATAGTAATATCTACTAAATATGTGGGGATTAAATGTATATAAGGCTTGTGGCTCAGTGTCTGGCCCATGTTCATGTTTAATGTTTGTTTTTTAAACCGTAATTCTTTAAGTTTCTCAGGGATTATGAAAGCTTCATAGCAAATGCACCCATGCCCCCAAACAGTTTCTTATGTAAGTCTACAAATTATAATACTTAAATTGAAAAATTTGTATTTCTTAAGCCCATATATTTTAAGTTAATCATTGCTTAAATTCTAAAATTTAAGAAAGTGTTGTTACATACTATGATTTACTTATAAGCATGTATAAACTTTAATCTTACAAGGACAAAGGGCCAAATGGCATACACACTGTACCTGCTGGGTCATTAAGCACTTGGCTGAAGTGATGTCCTTAGAGCCTTGTAGTGGGCCTGCTTCTTTGCTGGGAGAATGGCTTTCATAGGAGCAGTCCTGGACAAGTTAACCATGACATGTCTGTAACCACATCATTCTTCTAACCCTTCCCAATTATGTCCATATTCAAGTGACCTTTGTGTTTCCATAAGTAGAGAACATCTCTTAACATCAATGACACTGTTAATGGTACTGTTGAACTTAAGGCGATTAAGTGGAAATTATTTTCTACTTATTTTAATTCTTGTTGTAACTTTTGAATATTAAACATATTTCACATACTGAGTAATGAATTCTACAAGTGAAGGCCATATTTGACTAAATCAAACCTAATCCTTCAGTTTGGAAAAGAGGCAGCTCTGTTATTTGAACAGGGTCTGCTGTCGGGATGCCTGGGTTTCTGTACTGCATTACCTCTCACTGTCTCTATTCCTGAACGATGAACTACATTCAGTGGTGATGACCACAATGATAGAGTTAATGTACAGTAGAACCTCCATAGTTGACCATCTCCCTACATTGTCCACCTCAAGCTGACTTAATTTTTATAGACTGGACATGGACCACATGTACATACCAGTAGAGCAGGCCTAGATCCTTACGTTGACCACCTCCATATGTTGAACAGCTTGTTAGAGTCCCGTGGGTTGTCAACTTAGGTTCTACTGCACATTGACAATGCTGCCTGAAGTACAGCAAGTACTTAAGGTGGTTTTATTTTTAATTAATAAAACTAAAGCTATGTACAGGAAAAAATGAACACTGAGTTTAAATTCATCTTATTTGCTCAAAGTGAATTTTAGCATGGATTCAGCAAGCATACCCTGAATCTTAGCATCTTCCCATCTTGAATCTCCACCATGTGTCCCATCTGCCTGGGCCATCCTCTTGTTTTGGGAGGACCCAGGGTATTGGTGGCACTTGGGGTGTCTGCTCAGCATCTGCACTGGGTCCTGTTGCCATCCATCTGTCTGCTCTTTTTCTCAGACCCAGAGTTTTGTATTGGCTGTGGCTGCCTCAGTGGCCATAGGAGTGTAATTCTAGGGGTATTTTAGCTTATGGTAGCTTTGTCGGTAGAGTTGACATCGAACATTTGATCACCAGAGTACCAGCCCCACTGGCACCACCTCCTCTACCTAATTTTAGACATGCTTTATCTGGGAGAACATACAGGGACACAACCCTTCCTGGCAGCTGCCAGAGACTCCTGGCCCTACCTTGCTATCTGGCATGAATAAGCTATGTGGTGGTGGTGCAGCATGGCTTGGCAATGATGCTCGAAGGCATTCTACTAGAGTAAGCGTTAGTTTAGGGGGTGGCTTAAGTATTGATATGGGGCTACTCATAGATATAAGGACAGTGGGTATTTGCTAATTGGTACAGAAGTAGCTTCAATATTTAAAAAAATTATATAATGGTATTGGTTGAATATTATCTCTGAATATATTGAGCTAATAAGACATGATTCAGTGATTCCATTTCTTTGTGTTTTGGATAATATGAAAGACATTCAAGCGACTTTTCTAGTTTTTATTTAAGCTGAAGCACAGCCTTAGCTATTACTGCCAGTGTTCACTTATTCAATAACTTTTATTAAAGGCCCACGGTTTACAATGTCCTTTGCTACTATAAGTAAAGAGAAAATCAAGGCATAGCTCTCTCGATTTCAAGTAGTTCATACCCTCTTTTGGCTGACAAAATAGAACTTAAATGGGCCATAAAACTGTATTTTGAACTTAAGATTTTATCTTTCTCACCTAAGTTATTGAGTCAAACATACATTAATTTGAATATGTTAGTAATTATTACTTATTTTAGCAGAAGCATAAAAGATGCTGTCATTTGGTTTGTTCTCGGGTCTATTTTTAGGGACAGAGGCCCCAGTTCTAGGGTGAGGGGACTGTAATGAAATATTATAAAACTAACACACAGATTTTGAAAAGAAACGAAATCAGTATGTCAAGGAGATATCTATATTCCCACGTTCTTTGCAGCATTATTTGCAATAGCCAAGAGGTAGAATCAATCTAAGTATTGATGACAGCTAGATACAGAAGACGTGGTGTAATATACATAGTGGAATGTTATTCCTCCTCGCCAAAGAAGGGAATCCTTCCCTTTGAACAACATGGGTAAACCTGGAGGACATTATGTTACCTGAAAGAAGCCAGCACAAATACCACTTTTTAGATTCCTCACTTACCATGTAGAATCTAAAAAAGCTGGACTCATAAAAACAGAGCAATACGGTGCTTACCAGAGATTTGGGTTGTAGGACATGGGGATATGTTGGTCAAAGGACACAAGGATAAGTTCAAGAGCTCCACTTATATCACGATGACCATAGTTAATAACTACATATATAATCAAATTGCTAAGAATATATTTTAAGCATTCTCATCACAAAATATGGGTATGTTAGATAATGTGTATGTTTAAAAACTTGATTATCCTTTTGGAATATATATCAAACCATGTCGCACACTATAAATGGGATTTTTGTTGGTTTGAAAGTTAGTTTGCTAAGATATTCATAGGGCTCGAACACAAATCAGGGCTGTCAAATTTAGTAGCCTTGAATGCCATAGTTTTGGCTACAGTAAGATGGAACAGGTAATGTGCCACCTGTTGATGAAAGTACCTGGTTCTTTGCCATTGGGCATGTTTTCTGTGGCTTCGGTTCCATAGTTCAGGCAACATACTTCACATCTAGTGGTGAGGAGGAGGGATGGCAGATCTGATGTGGAAGTAGGTGTGAACATGTGTGAGACGTCCCAAAGAACGTGCAGAAATTGCTAAGAGGGAATTTTAGCCAGGACTAGAATTTGGTTAGGAAAAACCCAATAACGATCTGTCAACAGATGGTTTAACGCAAATTTACCCACAGATGAATAGAGGCTAAGTGAAATGGAAAGTAGTTTAGTATATATTTATGACAAGATTAAATCTGTAGTGAAATACCTTCTAACAACTCCAGGCTCAGATGACTTCCTTAGATAGTTCTTCCAAACATTTAATAAAATAATAATAAACTATTACCCAAATATTTAACTTTCCCAGAGAATAAATAAATACTTCCCAGTATGCTTTCTGGAGCCAGCATAATCTTGATACTAATACCTGACAAGGGCATTACAGGAAAATGTTTAGAAACTGTAGGGCAGCACCTGTGGCTCAAAGGAGTAGGGCACCAGCCCCATATGCTGGAGGTGGTGGGTTCAAACCCAGCCCCAGCCAAAAACCACACACACACACACAAAAAAAAAAAACTGTAAAGGCTCTGAGATTTTTACATATGCTGACAAAAGAACACAAGACCAACAGGTCAAAAAGATCAGACAATTATTATAGCAGGAAAAGCAGCTAGATTAGAAAAGCATTTGTATTGGTCAACAATGTCCTAATTCTCACAGGAAAAGCCCTAATAGCTACACTAGTGTTTTTTCAACCTTTTTTTCCTATGGCACATTTCAAGCTATAGTTAAACTTGCATGACACACCTAAATTGTTCCCCCCAAAATTGTTGATCCAAGTAAAAAGAATATACTTGCTGTGCTTTGAAATTCTTTCAAAAATAATTTAATTAATCTTTAAAAATTTCATGGCACACCAAAGTGCCATGGCACACCAGTTGAAAATCACTGAGCTAGACTTTACTGGTGCCACAATTAAGGGACTCAGAGATTTTATGGGGCACGTCTGTCCTCTCTTCTAGAGAGAACTTATTACCCTGAAATATAAACAAATTTCCTCTGAAGATAGGAATAATTGAACTGTATCATTTTACCACCCTGGAATTTCTCTAAGAAGATTCATCTCTAAATCTTCATAGAGGGATACACTATCTCTACTTTCCAAAGCTGTTTGCGTTGCATACTTATACTTTGCTAAGACGGCCAGGACTGTGTAGGAACACTAGACATCCATTGATAATTATGTCCAAACAGAAAAGTTACAAGCTAATTATCTTATGGAAAATAGATATAACAGTACTAATGAAGTACTAGAAATACAAAGATAGATGGCATGTCCATAACGTTTGTATGCAATTTAAAATAGTTGTCCACACAAACTTTATCAACACCCTGTGTATAAGAAATAATAATGACCAAGTGGGGGTTATTCAGGATTTAATGTTGGCTTAATATAAAAATATAATCAATTTGGAAATTGCTTTTGGTGTAACATGGACTGATCTATCTTCACATTATAAATAATAAACAAGTTGGGAAAACATGAATAAACTGTTTTCAGAACCTAGGTAATCAGTAGTATGGTGAGAGAAGGAAAACATGTAAGTTAAGTCCTGAGATTACCCACACTCTTTGCTGGAAAATATCCTGGAGTGCATCAGGGAGAAGGATCTCTAGCAGAGGAACAAGGTTTAACTCAGTGGAGGAGACAGAACCAGGGGAGTATGGGAGTATGTGGAAGAGACAGTATCCAGGGGAGTTGCAGCATAGAGCTCCAAACAGCATAAAAAGAGCCCCCAAACATGAAGAGAGGTCTTCATTAGGTTTTGCTGAATGGTAGGGTAATAATCACTGAGACTAAATAAAGAACAATCACATCATTGTAAGATTAACAACCTCAATAGTTTACACAAGGCTAAAGATACTTGTCTCTATTGGCCAGAATACAGCATCTTTATTCATCAACTTCAGCATTCCAGTATAGACACCAGAAAGGTGGTCATGCCTGCTACTATAGGGATAAACTAGCTATAGACTAAAAGCTAGCCTACCTGGTCTTAACAAAACTTAAACAGGTCTCAAAACAATCTTACTAGCAAGAAACTAAAATCTAACACTCTTTAAAGGAAGATGACACAATCTGGTAACAGTAAAAAAAATGCCTAGTATCCAATCAGAAATTACTAGACATATGAGGAAACAGAAAAATGTGACTCCTACTGAAAGAAAAATCTCAATTAAATAGAATAGCAAATGATGGTGATCATGGAATTATCAGAAGCATCAGCTAGATACAATACAGAGAAGATTAGACATGGGAAGAAAAATTTGGCAAACTTGAAGATGTAGCAAGAGAAACTATACAAAATAGAGGATAGAGGGGAAAAAAAGCTTCAGTGTCCTGTGTGTATGTGTGATCAGAATCTTAGATGAAGAGGAGGGAAAGAAAAACTAGTTGAAAATTCTTAAAATTGTTCTGATTTGAGGAAAGCTATAAACCCTCAGATCTGAGATGCCAAATAAAATCCAAGTAGGCAAATGGGATAAACAAAAAAATCACAACACACATTGATTTTAAACTTCTGAATATGATTAACACCCTGTGAAGAATTACTTTTAGTAACTGAGAAACTCTAAAATGGACACAGAAATTCTGAGGACCTACAATAATCATATTTCTTTAATTTTTTTTTTTTTTACTACTTTATTTCAAGATTTACTACTAAGAAACTATGGTAATCATGATAGTGTACTATTGACCCAAAATGAACTTAGTGATCACCAGAACAGTAGACCCACAACAATGGACCCACACATGTATGGTCCATGAATTTTATTTTATTTTTTTCAGTTTTGATTGGGGCCGGGCTTGAAACTGCCACCCCCTGTATATGGGGCCAGTGCTCTACTCCTTGAGCCACAGGTGCTGCCCCATGATTTTTTTTTTTTTTTTTTGACAAATGTGCCAAAGTAATTCAGTAAGAGATGTTCTTATCAATAAATGATACTGGAGCAGAGTAAAACCCTCTTAAAACTGCATATCCATCAAGAAGAACATGAACCTGACCTTGGCCATACAGACACAAAATTTAACTTGAAATAGATAAACATATCTTTATGCACTTGGGGTAGGCAAAGATTTCTGAGGTCACAAAATTCACAAACTGTAAAAATAACAAAATTAAAAGATTCTACTTTTCTAAATTGACCATTGAGAAAATGAAAAGGCAAAACACATAACTGGAAAATATCTTTGCAAAACTCAAGACTTGTACATAAATACAAATAAACCCTTATAATATAAACAATGGAAAGTCAAATTTAAACAAACATTTCACATAGGATGGTCTTTGAGTAGTCAAGCACATAAAGATGGCTTGTGACTACCAGGAAAATACAAGTAAAAGCCACATTGACATAGTAAGATGCATCTTTTAGAATGGCTGCAAACAGATGGCAGATAATGATGTCAAGCAATGAATTCTTGTGCATTGCTAGTGGGAAGATAAAATGCAAGCACTATGGAAAACTTTGCATCTACTTAAATATACACTTGGCATATGACTCAGCAATCTTACTCCCAATTTTGTTATATACACAAAGGCTTGTATATAATTGCTCATAGCATCTTTATTCATAATAACTCTGAAATGGAAATGAGTGTCTAGTATGGGTAATATATAAAACCCATAAAGGACTTGTATCTAAAATATACAAGAAATTCCTACAAATTAAGAAAAAGCTCATTGGGTTCAACAAAGATATGGGCAAAGGATGTGAACTGACAATAGCATCCAAGTGAGTCTGAGTGTGGTGGCTCATGCCTATAATCACGGTACTTTGGGAGGCTAAGGCAGGAGGATCACTTGAGACCAGGGATTTGAGACCAGGCTGGGCAACTTAAACCCTGTTTCTACAAAAATTTTTAAAGATTATCCAGACATGGTGGCATGTACCTGTATTAGCTACTTTGGGGGCTAAGGTGGGAGGAGGATTTGAGCCTGGGATTTGTCCACAGTACGTCATGTGATCACATTACTGTATTCCATTTGGGGGAATACTGTGAAACTCCCCCCCGCACTCCCACAAAAAAAATTCAGATGGCCAGCAATTATTGCCATTAGCCACTTTCCATCTGTTTATCAGGGACTTAGGTAAGTATATCTCATTGTGATTTTAATTTCTATCAGAATGGGCAACATTAAATATTGGAACAAGAGGAGATCCTATAGAGTATTGCTGGGAATGTAAATTGGTATGTATGTTTTGGAGAGCTGGTAATATCTACTAAAGCTGGGCATGTGCACATTTTATGGCTCAGAAGTTCCACTATGACAGAAATGCAAACTTATGTATACCAGAAGACATGTACAAGAACATTCCTAGAAACATTATAATGGCCAAAAGTGGAAAAAGTATAAATGTCTATCAGCTGTTGAAAGGAAAAAGGTGTAAACTGTATATGTAATACATTATATTCAGTTGTAAAAGTGAATAAACGATCACTGAACATAATAGAATGGGTAAATCTTACAGATTAGGTTGAGAGAAAGAAACCATATGGGTTATAGTACATACTACATAATCTCAGCTATAGAAAATAGGCAAAAATAATAGCTTTAGAACTCAGGATAGTGGTAACATTTGGAGAGGAGCATTTTATAATAACTCTAAGTTCATTCTCTACAGCAGTGGCTTTCAGTCTTAAAAATTGCAGGCTAGCTCATGTGAACCTCAAGCCAAACTCAGTCCACCCTACTGTTAAGATGTACCCCAAGCCAAACTCAGTCCACCCCACAGTTAAGATGTGAGCCCTCTGGTATTGGGGAACTGGAGGATCTGAGCCTGGTCTACTGTCTCCCTGTCCTTCCTTGACCTTCATTGAGACCCTTTGGACAGTTGGTAGAACTCCTTAGTAGGGTTCCTTGGAAGAGAATTGAAAATGACTAAACCCCAATATTTTTCTTCCCAATTCCTTGTTTAATTATGATATCTTTTTGACAATAATTATATCTCCAACTTCTTAACCTGTGCACTGGGCCCTCTAAGTTCTGCCCCTGGTCTAACCATATGGCTAAAGCCTGGGTTGCTACCTTCTTATGTTAACTGTTTAAATGCTCAAACCATACCAAGTCACCTTTCTAGGTCAGAAAGTACCATTCATGTTCTATTCTCTGAGCCCTTATACTTGTTTGTCTTTGGAATCCTCTTTCCCTGCTTACCTGTGTATAATTCCTGGTAGTCCTATCTTTAAGATTCTCCACATCTCTGTAAGGTTTCTCTGACTTTCTGGAACAATGAGGTCTTTTCTACTTTTTTTTTTTTTTTTTCAACCATCTATGAAATCCTCGTGGACTAGGAATACCATATTTGCCACGTATGATGTACTCACACATACACCCATGATTTTGGCCCAAACTTTCAAGGAGAAAAAAATCTTTCATTCTAATTTTTTAATTCAAAATTTTATCTGTTTATATTCAGGTACTTAATTTTTGTATTATAAAGGAATCTTAGCATTTATCTTTTAACATGGTACAAAAATTTTATGTAACAAATAATTACAAAACACAAGAACAGATACAAGGTACAAGAAATTTTATGCACTGGTAACAAATAGTCCTACCAATGTAAAATGCAAATTTTTTTTTTCTCACATTTGGACAAAAAAGTACAAGTCATACCCAGCAAAATACAGTCTATCAAACCATTATAGTGACTGATACACAGAAGTAACTCATTAAATACTCACTGAATAAATAATCAAATAGTCTCACATCATGCTACAAATAGATAAATACACGTAGACTTGCTGAGATAAAATGAATTACGTTCCAGATCTCTAGGCTCCTCAAATTGGTGGAAAAATGTCTTGAGGAAAGACTGCTGTGTATGTTAATGTATCCCTATGACACTGACCTTTTGAATAATTTTACTTAGTGTTCTGTTTTTTTTAATGTAGTATTTATTTACCATGAGATATTTCCTTTATTGTTAATCAAAGTAATGTACTTTCCTGTTCCTAATGTATACCTAGGGGAGAGAAGAATCCCAGCCCAGAAAAATACCTGCTCCCTAAGAGACGTTGCTACGCGTTGACTTCAAAAGGAAACAGCGCCTCTTTAAGAGAGCTCCACTTCTGAACCCCTGCCCAGTGCTTGAAACTCAAAGAAAATTCCCTCTTAATCTTAGATTCTAGTCCTAGTTTTTGAGCTTTAAATTCCACTGTAATCGCTTGTCTGGAGTATTAATCTTTACCACTTGAAGGGCTACTGTGCATTATTATTATTTGACTGCAGAGGTTAATCCGTAACTGTAGGTTTGTAGTGTGTGGGCCTTAGAAAAGCAGTAATTTGGCAGGGACTTTAACCACAGATATTTAGGGATTTTGCTTTTTAGTTCAATGACCTTATAGGACCCAAGCACAGCAGATGATATCAAATATTTTATTCTTTAGAAGGCAAAGTCTTTTGTTGGAGGAAGTCAGTAGTTTTTATTAAATGCTCGCTCACAGCTCATGACCATGATACAGAAAACACATTATCTCTCCAGGATACGGAAGTAGTCAGAATCTAATCATGTGGGATGACTCCGAATTTTGACATCAAAAGGCAATCCTGGCTCAGTGCTTGTAGCTCAGTGTTAAGGTGCTGGCCACATAAACCAGGTCTGGCAAGGTCGAACCCAGCCTGGACCAGTTAAAACAACAATGACAACTGCAAAAAAAAAAAAAAAAAAATAGCTGGGCATTGTGGCAGGTTTCTGTAGTCCTAGCTACTTGGGAGGCTTAGGCAAGAGAATTGCTTACGCCCAAGAATTTGAGGTTGCCATGAGCAGTGATGCCACAACACTCTACCAAGGGTGGCATAGTGAGACTCTGTCTCGGGAAAAAAAAAAGGCAACCCTGTCTGATTGTTAATACCACTCAAATGCAAATATTCTTTAAATATAGATAGTTGGCAATTTAAAGGCTGTGAGAAGTTATAGGCAAAATGACTGTAATGTTCCATAATTAGAAGCCAAACTCTTAGAAGACAGGGTCCTGGTTTCTCAAAGGCATTCTGAAATATGCTATGATTATAAATGGATTATGATGAAAATAATTTAAAATTTTATGTTTTAAAAAAATTTATATTGTACAAAATGGTGCCACTTGAAATGGCTTTCATCTTTCAGCTTGTAAGTAAAAAAAAAAAAAAAAGCTAACCAGTGATTAATAGTTCATTTATTCTACAAACACAATACACAGTTATGTGCTGTAGTAGTTTCATCAATATTTGATGGTTGAGAAGCTCAACCTAATCAGATAAATGATGGCACCTACTGATGGTTCTAATAGTAGTATCAGTTTCTGCTACTCAGCTCTGTGTTTAAATACTATCATATTCCTTCTCTTTAATTCTTACATTTTCTTTAATTTTAGACACATATATATAATAGAAAAAAAAAGAATGACAGAAAAGAACATAGGAATAGATCTTGAATTACAGTTCTGGAAAGGACTTTATAACATCAACATAACATCTTACATCTATAGAGAAAGAAGAGATATGCCCCAGGTTACAGCTACTTAATTGCAGAAACATTTGTGGAATCTCTAATCAGGTCACCAGGCTCCCAACTAATTTCTCTTTTTGTATCAAGCTTTTAGTTACCATTACATTGGGCCAAGTCATTAACAGGCATCTTATTTTTGTTTTGGTTATAGAAAAGTTTTACAGGATCCAGCTTAGACCTAGGCTGCTTTAGGGTGACCAGTATGACTCTGGATGATGTCTTGGTTGTCTTGGCACAATTTTCCTCACAGTTTTCATGACGTAATCATAGGTTGGATCAGCTCACAAACCCTGGACTCCTGAGCAGGGAATTTATCTGGGACCTGCTTTCAATTTTTAAAAATTGCTTTAATAAGGAAGGAATCATTGAAATAAACTGCAAATATTTAAAGTGTATGTTTTGATAAATCTTGACATAGATTACACCTGTGAAGCCATCACCACAATTAGCATATCCGTCACAACCAGAAATTACCTCAGCGCCTTTGTAAGCTCTTCCTTGTGCCTCCCCATCCCACCCTCTCTTCCATCCCATTCCCAGGGAAACATTATCCATCTTCTGTCATAGTCCTTCAATTTTTCTGGAATTTTACATAAAAAAAAATCAGAACTAAAGTATTCATTTTTGGCTGCTTTCACTCAGTACTGTTTTGAGATTTCTCCACTAGTATTGTGTATCATCAAAGCTTTATTTCTTGTTAAATTCATTTGTTGATGGACACCTGTGTTTTCAGTCTTTCACTGTTTCTAATGAAGCCTTTGTTTGTACTTGGGTACAAGTCTTTGTAGATATAAACTTTCATTTCTCTTGAGCAAATTCCTAGGAGTGAATGAGTGATTCTACTAAGTTATTTCCCAAAGTAGTATATTGTTTTTTCTTTTCTTTTCTTTTTTATTAAATCATAGCTAGTGTATCATTTTATATTCCTATCAGCAGTGTGTAGGAGTTTCACTTGCCCCATCTCCTTGCCAACACTTAGTATGATCAGTCTTTTTAACTTTAGCTCTTTTAATAGGTGTGCCGTGGCATCTCATTATAGGTTTAACTTGCATTTCTCTAATGACTAATGATGAACAATCTTGCCATCTGTCGAACAGATGAAATAGCTGTTGAAACCTTTTACCCCTTAAAAATTGTTTGTTTTCTTAGTATCAAGTTCTGAAGGTTGTTTATATAATCTGGATAAGTTCTTTGCTAGATATGACTTGAAAATATTTTTTCTCTGTGTGGCTTGTCTTTCCACTTTCTTGATGTGTTTCAAAAAGTAAAAACATTAATGTGAAGGTCAATTTATAAAATTTATCGATTCTGTCATTTCTAAGGAACCTTTGCCTAACTAAAATATTTTTCTCCTACATTTTCTTTAAAACATAGTTTTAGGTTCAACATTTAGGTGTATAGTTCATTTTAAGTAGTGTTTTATATAAATTCATTCATTTTGATATAGATAATCCAATTGTTTCAGCATTATTACAAAGGCTATTTTTTCCTCACTGATTTGCCTTTGCAGCTTTGTTGAAAATTGGAATGCATGTATGTGCAGGTATTTTTCTAGACTTTCTATTCTGTTCTGTGGAACTGTTTGGCTTTTTGTCATTCACTTTCTCGATTGCTGTAGCTTTATGATCCTTGGATTCGATATTGGTAGCACTTTTTTTTTTTAAATGTGTGACTATACTAGGACGTATATATTTCCATACAAATTTTAGAATGAACTTGATAATTTTTACCAAAAAAAGCCTGTTGGGATTTTACCAGGATTATGTTGACTCTTGAGCTGGGTTTGAGATTTTACCTAGAATAATACTTTAAAAATTATTATTTTTAAATTGAACATATTGTCCATAATACTGAGTCCTTCAACCATAAATTAGGGTAAATCATCCGCTTAAAGTATGTCTCAGGAATGTTCTATAAGTTTTATGTATCTTTTGTCACATTTTTCCATGTCATATCTTTGACACATTATAATTTTGAACAATTAATTTCTGATTGTTGCTAGTATACAGAAATACCTTTGATTTTAAAAAATGTTCCTAATTATTACAGTTACATAATAGTTGTTTATAAATGTTATGGGGCACTATGTTTTGCTACAGGCATACAATGTGTTATAATCAAATCAAGGTAATTGGTTTTTCATGCCAACCAGTTCTGTTTTTCACTACCTCCTCTGTGCACATGAATTCTGCTATTATACATTTTCTTAAATTTCTACCTTATTTCATCTTGACGTCTTTAAATCTTTTTAAATCTTGTTGGTGTCTTATTCTGCTTCATTAATACTATGTTTACTAAACATATACCAAGGAAAACCAAAATTCTCTTTTGTTTTTGCTGTAAACTATTTTTACAGACTCATTACTCTAAATCTCTAATGTGATGCTTGCTTTTCCTTACCTGTGGGAATACTTCTCCCTACAGGCCCAACGTTGATGTTTCTTCATCAGCTTATTTTTAAGTTTTTACCAACAGATCTGGTGAATGGATTTCTCTACATCTTTTCATGATTCACAAGTGTTATTAAATGCTTTCCATGAATTGTTCGCAGCCTAATCTTTAGTGATAAGTTTTTTACTTGATTTGACTTTGTTACATTGAGCAAGGATCTTTTCTGTTACCCTCACGAGGTGTATGATAACTACTCTTGTAAAGCTCAGATGATCAGCCCTTTTCCTACCTCTTTGCTCACCTGGAGATTTGACTGTGGATTTATTCTTGCGAGAATTCAGAGTGCCACCACCATCCACTTCCTGGCTCTTCCACAGCCTCATAACTTCCTAGTTGATATGTAGAACTTGTATTTTTTAAACCACAGAGTATACAGTTGTGTGAGTTTGTTCCCTCTTTTCTAAATTGTTTCTTTTTTCCAGATGGTGCAATGTGTAAGTCTGTTGTTTGAAATGTGGATCTCACTTAATCATCCAAAGTTAGTGAGAATCTTGTAGATTCTAATAATGCCTTGACTTTCATTTCCTGTTTTTCATGCTGTTCTGAATTTTACTTTATACTGTTTCTTCAGATGTGCTTTGGTTAAGAAGTAGGAAAGTCTATCACAAGTTGCACCTCCAATGCCATTTTAAGCTAGAAGCTATTATTTCCGATTTTGCAATCAGAAAATTACTTAAATTTGTATTAAATGCTATATTTATGTCAAACAGAATATATAAGCAGCTCTGTGAAACATGAAAGTATAGTGTACATGAACAGAATGTCTTGTAAGATGCTTCCCATCTTGTCTTAAAAACAGGTATGGATTAATGTCTAATAAGCTGTGTGAGTGCTAATGGAAAATAACATGATACATTGACCTAATCTGACTAAATTTAACAGACTGTGTTATGAAATGTGAACAATGAGCCAGTACCTTGTGCCTGAGGTATGGGAGTAATCAATACATGTTTTCTCTCTGTTCCTTCTCACTGTCCTCTCTCCCCATCCTCATCCCTTCCCATCCTCATCCCTTCTTTCTATTTGGATTTGGGCTGAGTTTAAAGAGGTAGACACGGAGCCTAACGCCATGTGGAGAAACTGTTTCTGTTGGTGTGAGATAGCTGCCTTGTCAGCTCCATTGAAACGGTGGGGGTTCCACACAAATGATGCCAAATTTGTTCTTCCTACATACAATTGTCCTGAAGAATAAGTTTTTGGTTCCTAATTTTTAAAAAAATAGGAGTGATTCACTTTCAAATTCTTATACTTTATCATGGCAATTCAATAGAAATCAAATGTTGGAACAATGCTATTGATTTAAAAAGAATAGAAATGAAATACCATGGTTCTTAATATGGAGTACAAGAGTGATGGAGTAGAGAAGTATTTTTCCTATTTTTCCATCTTTATTTTTCTCTGTATTTGAACTTTAAAAATGTAATTAAGCTCAGTTTTGATATTTTAAAAAGCTGTATAGGTTGACTACTGCGCTTTATACACCCTGGGTGGCTGAAGCTTTAAACACCTCAGGTGTCTTGAGGAGCTATCAGTGGACCATTAAACAGCTATATCATGCCATAAAGCTATATTCCTGGCAGGAGGTGACCCATGGCATCATGTTCTTCCTTGAATGTCTTCTAAAATAACAGTCCGACAGCTTTATGTGCCCGTGGGTAGCCTGGTAACGTGATCGCAGGCAGGTTGCAGGGATCATGTTCAGCTCAGACACGTTGACCTGTGGCCAAACAATGGGTAGTATGTCAGTCACAGAACTCATTTCCAATGCGAGAACTTTGTTCTAAACCATGACACACTCAAGTGCGTGTCACTTTTGTGTAACCCTTCAGCTGAAATTAAAATTTTGAGGAAAAGATACGGTTAAATGTAGTTTTGAGTCATTTTGTTTTTCTTCTCTTAATGTGTCTACCCCAATAAACTGCCAGTCAAATTCGTAGAATCCATTTCATGCAGATCTTTGGGAGAGCTTTATGGACGTTTGAGTCAAATGGAAACCGTGACAAACAGAAGAAAGGAAAATGATCAGTAAGGAAAGCATCGTAGGTAAATTGGATAATGCACAGTTTGTTCCTTTGAAAGACTCTTGGTTTATGAAAGATATACTGAATTGATGGCCCTTTAAAATCAGAATGTGAATATCAATGAGATGCTTTCCTTTCACACTTGCATTGAATAAAACTGGTGTCTGCCCTTATGTTTGTTCCTATGGAATCTGTTCTTCTCAGGCTGCTGGGGCTAACCTGCTTCCATCTATGAGCGCTCCATACCCTGGGGTTGATACCTGTGGTGGCAAGAAACAGGTGTACAAATATCCTGAGGCATCAGACATCCTTGGCCTCTTGAGACTGAAGTTCCTATCTCTCAAATAGGTAATTTTTTCAGGTTACCTCCCTGACTTTATGCCTATTTCTGTGTATACTAAATTCCTGGCACTCCAGGGGTATAAATAGATACCATCAGGGACATTACTTCAGGTCTCAGCCTAGCCCTGTTGAAGGGGAAACTGCATTTCAGTAAGATTTCTAGGTACCACGCACATGTTCAAGTTTGAGAAGCACAGTTCTAAATGTTTTTACCCCTTGTCAGCTGGCCTGTGTGGACCCTGACTGCAAATGTAGTTTCTGATGTTCTTCATAAACTATTCTGGCATCTCGGATCTACTGATTTATAGGTATCTACATGGTCTTTCAAATACATCTGTCCAGGCTTCTCAGGTTTGCCTATTTCTTAATTTTTCCATTCCTGGTTTCTTCTTCTGTCTCCTGATCATCCCTACTCATGTACTAAAGGAACTCAGTAGCTGAACTCCTTTAGCTCAGAACTAAAGGAACAATGATAATTATACGAAATTACTTCCTGATTAGAAATAGCACAAAATGAACAATTAATCTATGTAGAAATTCCTATTACTCAGACCTAATATTTTAGCTATTTTTGATTATGGTAATGTAACCAATAGATTCCTCCCTCCCCTTTCTGCCAAATCTGCAATATGTAGCATTATATACCAAAAGAGTACCGGGTAATATATTCTCATTATGTAAAGGAAAAGGGCAAATAATCATTCATCACTGTTCAGTGGGTAATGATTAATGAATGCCTTTGGTTCTCTTTCTCAGAAGCACAGCAGAGGTCAGTTGGCTGTTTTCCCCTGTTACTTCTAGGATTCCTATAGTGTGTGGGATAGTTATTCAATTTAAGTATTAGTCATCCTTGGGGATTTCCTGTAATAACTTTTACAGGTATAATTTCAAAGACGAGCATAGAGGTCTGTTTATAGACACCAACCCACACCCCGTTCCCTCAAGAGTGTGCTTTTTAAGTGTTACCGTGAGTTTCCTTTGAAGATCCAACATCACGGTCACGTAGAGTCTAAAAAAAGAAAACTTTTTTCTTGGTAGAGTTATAAAAAAGATTTAGAAAACTGCACAGGGCCTTGACTAGAGAAACATCAAAATGCACAGTAATTTACAAACGATGAATTGAGAATTTGAAAATTAAATGACAGTCATGAAAAACGGCAATCATTTGTTCATGCTTTTGTTATCGCGTTTGTGTAATTGTTGCAATTATATCCTCTTAGTTATTCATAGGCTTGCAGGTGTACACAGCCTCTGTGTCGAGTGATGCCCTCACATCTCATTGCTGCTGACACTGCAGAGGTTAGGCACTTGGAAAGGTTCCACTCTCCCAAGCAGGGTCTGCAGCTGGGAGCAGTAGCGTCCAGAATCGTACTTCCAGGAAAATCCCTGGGCCACTTTGTAACCTTTTGAAAACGACTTTATCCTGCCTTGATCTCCAAAGGCAAAGGCGAGTAACAACAAGAAACACATGCTCATTTTTCTAGATGACTAAATATAAGCTTTTAAAAAAAAGATACTGAGTCTAGCACTCGGAGGCTGTGCAATCTTGTAGTAAGCAAAGAGCTTTAGTTCTTTGATTCCATTTCTGACTCAGGCTGCTTCATGATCTTTTCCTTTACCATCTCCAGTGATTTGTAGAGTGAAGTTGATTGTGTGGCAGTCCGGACTGAAGTGTGCAAACTTCCTGGCCTTTTCATTGATGGGTAGAGGTGTAGCTTCTGATTGCGCTATGTGGATTTGCCTCTGGAACAAAAATTAATGTTAAGCTCTTTTAGGGATCACATGTGGGCTGGAGTAACCCTCAAGTGCCGCCTAAGAGGCTTACACATTACAATCTCAGAATACAGAAGTAGGGAAAAGGGCAGCCTTTACAAATTGAATATTTCAGTCTCATAAAATAAGGACATTCAGAGAGAAAGTCCTGTCGTGGCGTTTCTGTTGGCTGTACTGTGTCTCAAAGAGCCGTGCGCACTTTCCTTGACATAATTCCTTTATTGGTTGGTACAGATCATGCTTGATTTTGCTTTGATCCTCTGTTCATTTTTTTTTTGTATTTGTATACATAAAACTATCTAAATGCAACCCACCATTTGAGCTCCAGCCCCATGTCTCATTATATGATTATGTTCTCTTTTGTTCATGAGGTCAGCCTTGTCTGAGTCAGTCCTCTGAGTAAGCATAAGATCTTACATTTTTTTCCTGCGGGAAGTCACCACAGGGCTAACCGGGTTCAAAACAGTCATTTTACAGTTGAAAGAACAGAAGGCCCAGAAGATGACATAATCTATGGCACAGCTAGGCCCAAGAATTTGGTGTTGCTGTTAATAGTCTCTTACAATTTTTCATCCTGTTTTACTGAACAGTTACCTAAACAATACTACTTTGCATTATATTTTAATTTAAAAATGTGCTTTTATCTTTTCTCCCAAACTACAAGCTCTCTAAAGGCATGAATATGGTCTCCCTTGGTACCTATACAAAGATTAGCACAGTGTTACCCCATAGTACCATTAATAGTCTCTGAAACAAAGAGAAATCCTGTTTATTAGCTGGCAATTGCCTTAATAAAGTGGCATAACAGTGTCTTCCAAAACTTCCAACAGTTATTAGGTATTTAGCATACATGAGTTGGTTGCAAATTGGCCAGTTAGATTGGGGTCGGTGGGCTCTGCTGCGAGCTGTGGGTCCTCTTGGGCTTGGTGTCTTCCTGTGATTTGGGCTCAGGTTTACTCCAAGTGTATGAATCCTATGGTCCAGGCTGAAGGCAGAGAACTACCCAAGGGCAGGTCGTCCTGTGTGATAACAGGTGTAAGAGGCTAAGTTCCACTGCTCCTGTGCATTTCCAACTGGATCCCCTCGGCCAAAGTGAGGGAGGGAGGAATTCCTCAGCTGTACCATTAGGCTAAAACATGTCCCGTGGGTAAAGAGAAGAATGAAACGGCTAAATAATTATCTGCCACAACCATGATGCTGTGTCCTAAAGCATGTCCCGTTGCCAGCTGAATTATTATCTACCATGACCATGGTGCTGTACCCTGAAGGCATTCCTGTTATTGCTGAGATTTTCTCTATTCTTGGTAGATCTTGAGAAAGAAGACTTCTCTCTTCCAGTGTGAAAGATCACACCCTTGTCAATGTTAACCTTCTTCGTTGTGTGAGCCACAGCTCTCCTGTTGCCTAGACTTTGCTGTCCTATGTACTCAGTGCTTCCTTTCTTTGTTCATATTGGTTTCTGAAGTCAAGGGTTTTTGGCTGCAGGTCATCAAAATTCATATAGAATAAACAAAACCCAAGATTAATGTTAGTAGGTGACTGTATAATGTCACCAGGACTGTTGTAACAGAGCACTGTAACCAAATGGCTTAAGCCAGAGGTCCTCAACCTTTCAGGCACTAGAGGCTGGATTTAAGGAGGACAATTTTTCCATGGGATGGGGGTGGGGAGGATGGTTTAGGATGATTGAAACATTACATCTGTGCTTCAGATCATTAGGCATTAGATTCTGTAGGGAGCACCCACTGTAAATCTCTTGCGTATACGATTTGTAGTAGGGTTTGCGCTTCTGTGAGAATCTAACGCCTCTGCTTATCTGAGGGTGGTGGAGCTCGGAGGGTGATAAGAGTGATGGGGAGCGCCTGTAACCACAGGTGAGGTGTTACTTCCCCACAGCTCACCTCCCGCTGTGTGGCCTGGTTCCTAACAGGCCATGGACTAGTACTGGTGCATGGACTGGGGATTGGAAACTGGAGGCTGAAACAACATAATTTTTTTAGTCTCATAGTTCTGGAGGCTAGAAGTGTCTAGTTAAGATCTTAAGGTGAGTTCCATATGAGGCCTATGAGGAAAAACCCTTCTCCAGGCCTCTCTGCTTTGGGGGCAGGCTTCACATTCCCATGGGATTCTGCCTGCATGCATGTCTGTCCCCAAATTTCCCCTTTGATAAGTCCTCTTGGATTAGGGGACACTCTAATGACCTCATTTTAACTTGATTACTTCTGTGAAGACTGTTTCCAAATAAGGTCACACTCTGAGGTACTAGGGGGTTAGAGGTTCAATGTATGAACTTGGGCGGGGGACACAAGTCATCCTGTAACAGTGACCATTGGTGGTTTCTCCAGGACAGTCCCAGGTTATACGTGTTTCTCTGAAGTGTAATTATTAATAGTACCTCTTTTCAATGCCAATAATTTGCCCGTTTGAGTGAGAAATTATGATTCATGTAATTTGGAAAATACATTTATGTCATTAAACACGGAGGCTTTAAGGGAGATTGTGATTAGAACTTGGAAACAATCTGGTTAACAGCTTTTATTCTCTATGTCATACTATTTCCTCATTTATATAAATTCTTGCATTAATTGGACTGGATGTTTTTATAAAAATCTATCTACCAAGAGGCTTAGTGAATACTTCATATTTTTAAAAGCTTAAAAGCAATAACTTTCAAATACTAAAATGTACGTTTGTCTATTGCATATATGTTACATGTGATATATACTAAATATAAATACATAACACACATTCATAAATACAGTCATGACTCATTTACCGACAGGAACACAGGCTTAGTAATGCATTGTTAGCTTACTTTGTCATTGCATAAACCTGGGATGGTCTGGCCTAGTACACAGGTAAGCTGTATGGTCCAGCCTATTGCTCCTAGGCTACAACCTATATAATGTTATTGTACTGAACACTGCAGGCAATTGTAACACAATAGTATGTATTTGTGTCTCTAAACATACCTAAATATAGAAAAAGTATGGTAAAAATATGGTATAAAGGATAAAAAATGGTGCGTTTGTATAGGCATATACCATGATAGCAGCTTGAGGGACTAGAGGTTTCTCTGGGTTAGTGAGTGGTGACTTTGGGCATCACAGTACACTACTGTTGACTTCATAAGCACTGTACTCTTAGGCCGTAAATCTATAACATTTTGTCTTCAATACTAAGTTACCTTAGCTTACTGTATGTTTCCTACTTTATAAACTTTAATTAAGGGTGATGCCTGTGGCTCAGTGGTAAAGGCACTGGCCCCATATACCGAGAATGGCGGGTTTGAACCCGGCCAGTTAAAAACAGCAGTGACAACTGTAACAACAATAACAACAAAAACTCTCTTTTAAAAAAATAAAAATAAACTTTAATTAAAAAATCTTTTTGTATTAAAGTTCTAATAATTATTGCATCAAAAAAATCTTTTTGACTCTTTTGTAATAACATAGCTTTACAAAGCACATATTGCAGAGCTGTACCAGGATATTTCCTTTACATCCTTATTCTATATGCTTTTTTCTATTTTATTTACTTATTTTGCAGTTTTTGGCCGGGGCCAGGTTTGAACCCTCCACCTCTGGTATATGGGACCTGCGCCCTACTTTTTGAGCCACAGGCATTGCTCACTTTTTTCTATTTTAAAATTGATTTTTTTTTCACTATTTAAACTTCATTAAAAACTAAAACACAAACACACGCTCATTAGCCTGGGCCTTCACAGGTTTGGGATCATCAATGTCCCTGTAATTCACCTCCACATCTTGTCCCATTGGAAAGTTTAAGGGGGAAATAATACCATGGAGTGTCCTCTGCTATGACAATGATGTCTTCTTCTGGAAGACCTCCCAAAGGATCTGCCTGAGGTTTTACAGTTAATTTTTTTTTATAAGTCCAAAGAGTACATGCTAAAATAACAAAAAGCATAACATAGTAAATGCATTGTTATTGTCAAGTATTATGTATTGTATATAACGTATGTGCCATACTCAATGAGTATACTTTTGTTTATACCACCAAAAATGTGTGTGAGGCATCCTACTGTGATGTTTGACAGCTACAAAATCACTAGGTAACAGGAATTTTTCAGTCTTACCGGACCACTGTTGTCATTGACCAAACATTCTTATTTAACACAGGACTTTATATAGCATTTCCTTTTTTTCTTTTGCACTCATCAATTCCTATAATGTTTCTCTAAGCAGTTATTAAAGTGAAATCTAGCAGGACTTCTGGTGCTTCTCCAGTAGACTTTTGGAGATGATAAAACTAAAGAAATGTGTGTGCAAGACAACAGGATGATCTCTTTAGGTGACAGAAACAGAGGACACGGATGCCCTCTCTAACCCAAGGTTCTTAATTATACAGATTGCTTGGCACAGATAAGTCGGTTCTTTGAGTAAACTAAGGTCCTCTTACCCCTCACCTTGTCCAAAGGAAATTATGGGAGTTTCAACAAAGAAATGAAAAGCAGATACAGGGGGTTTTGGTTCATCTAAAAAACAAAAGAGATAAGAGGCTTTGAAGAGAGAGAACCTGGGACTGTCAGGTGCAGGGAGCAACTCCACAGTAATGGGTGGGGGGGATTTGTAAACACTTCCCTGAAAATATGCTCTGAAGATGTGAAAATAGGATTTCAGGTAGAAGACGCTGAGAGAGGCTTCAAGGTTAGGCTATTCTTGGCTTCTGTTCTTAACACACATTCATTATTTTGACCTTTATCAGATGAGCGATGGCATTGGAAGAAGGATCTAGGATTGCTGACTCCTGTTTTAGTAAATATCTTTTCAGCACTCTCAAGGTGAACAAATAATCAATAGAAATAAAGACACTTTTATTCATTTCTATATAATTTCTTCTTTCCCACTACTTAGCAGATGCATCTAAGGGTGTGATATTTCAAAATATAGGTAAAATTCAATTGTAATGAAGCCCACTATCTCAAAAAATACCGACCTACAAAAATCTCCCAAACTCTCGTGGACCCTATTCCTTTTTCCCTCAACTCTGTGTCTGCTGATAGCTCTTTAGGCAGAGACAGATCTACAGATAATTCCCTGATCTACCTGACGCTGATGGCCTAGTTTGAGTCCCACACTTTAATTTCTGTCTGTGGGACAGGTTGCATATACGCTGCTTGCTTCAGATGCAGTGTTGCTAAAAAGCTGTAGTCATCACTTCTCTACCAACCAAATTCCTTTTGGAAATTCCAAATTTTCTCAACATGGTTACCATTTTTCTGGGTCTCAGAATCATCATCTCTCCTTTCTACTTTTCATCACCCCACCCATAGTTGCTGATCAAATCTTTGTTTTTCTCTGTGGCACTGTGGAAGATCCTATCTCTCATTTTATTCACACCTCTGTTCACACATCAGTCACTGTTCACCTGTGCTGTGGTGACAACCTCTTAACTAGACCCCCTGTTGTACACATTTTTCTTTCTCCAATCTATGCCCTATTGGGGCATGTTACTCTTAAAAATTTTAAATTTTATGTCTCCTGTTTAATACTTTATAACTAACCGAATAAAGTTCAAGTTCTTAAGCCACCAACTAGAAATTTCTAGGCTTTGTAGCTTCCTGTCTAATTGCTGTTCTTAAAATTTAGATTTTTTCATACCAAAAAATATTAATAATCTTTCTTCAGCTCTCCTTTAAAATAAGATCTTTTCTGAAACACATTTCAAAAGTTGATTTCAGTAATATTCAACTTGTAAAATGTGAAAATTTATATTCCAGGTTGATTTGGGATGTTAATATGTAAAAAGTGGTTATACATGGTTTTTTTTTTTTAAATTAAATCATAGCTGTGTACATTAATGCAGTCATGGGGTACAGGGTGCTAGTTTTATATACAATTTGAAATACTTTCATCAAACCAGTTAAGATAGCCTTCATGTGATACATGTTCTTTACTGGCTGTTCAAAGAGTTGACCTGCAAGATAGGCCAGACCATATCTGAAAACATGATAACTTAAGTACCTCTCTGATGATTGTCAGTTGACATGAAGACTTTCTATGATAGATGCATGGCTCTTGTTCTGACCTCAGAATCTGCATCTCCTTGGTTTCCATGAGCTCTTTGGGGTTCTGACCACACCACTGAGTGGATCCTTTGCATTTCGTATTTATCCCTGGTCTTAGGCTCTCATCTGCTGCTCAAAATGTGAGGCATTGTGATACACTATTGAACTATAAGTAAGAAAAGGAAAAATTCGTGAAAGATACATATACAGGAGTGGTTATTAAAAACATGAGAACAAAAATGCTAATGTGTAATAAAAGTCAAGAAGAAAGGAGAAGATAAGTCAAAAGCTCTTAACAACTTACATTATCAAATGCCATGTGGAGTCATAAGAATGCCCCATATTATAGAAGCATCACAGAGACTTTCATTACTTCACTTGGACTTCACAAATCTACATCAGAAATTATAAAGAAATTGTTGAAAAATTGCTATTTAATAAAAGCCAAAGGTCTCATGACATTGCAATTTAACAAGCGTATTTTCTTAATCGTATTGAACACATTTTTATCTGACCAAATGCAGGATTGTATTTTCTGAGAGTGCAATTTTTTTTTTTTTAAATCATAGCTATGTACATTAATGCAGTCATGGGGTACAGTGTGCTGGTTCTATATGCAATCTGAAATATTTTCATCAAACTGGTTAACATAGCCATTTTCTTACTGTGTTAAGACATTTATATTCTAAATTTAGAAAGATTCAGGTGTACCCTTGTGAGATGAACCATAGACGTGGTCCCACCAATAACCCTCCCTTCCTCCCCCTCCCCCACCCCCCCATCCCCTCTCCTCCCGTCCCTCTCACCTTTCCTCATTTGAGAGTGCAATTCTGATGGCATCTGTTGGGTTACTTCTGCCTTCTAAGGTCAGAACTAGCAAAACTCTATTTGATAGAAAAGCCTTCATTTCTCATAAGTTCTTAATGTATCATCCATGTTTTCATGGTAAACAAAAAAGAAAAATACTGATTACATTTGACTTTCAAAAAATTGAGACCTTTTTAAGGTGTCTAGTTCATGTTATAGTGATTGAATGGTAAATGTGAAAATGTAGGGTGGTGCCTGTGGCTCAGAAGGGTAGGGCTTTAGCCCCATATGCTGGAGGTGGTAGGTTCAAACCTAGCCCTTGTTAGATTATTGCCTCAGAAAGCCCCTTCCTACCCTTAAAGTTACAGCTCTTCCCTTAGCACAGGGAGTGGCCTGCTTACCTCATCAGCTTGTTCCAATTTCCCACTGCCCACCCCTAATGGCTTTTTCCACTGGAGGAATAACTCCTTATTGGTTATCCCACCAGCTGTCACCATTCTAAAACTTGCCTATATAAGAACATGTCCCCCACCTCCACCCCCGCTGCCTCCCTCTGCCTTCCTTCTCTGCTCTCTCTTTTCCTTCTTCCCCCTTGCTATTCTCTACTCTCTTCTCCTCCCCACTCTGTTCTCTCTCTCCCCTCTTTTCTCTCCTCCTTGGTGCTGCTCTGCAACTTCCCTCCTCCCACCAATAAGGACCTTTCATACAAGCCTCAGTGGTCTGGAGAGATCTTTGCCGGTGGAAGTGCCTCTCTTTCATCTGGTGTCAGAAGTGGGATGTAATTAAGGAATGCTCCCAAGGAAAGCTTCCACCCCTTCCACAGGGTTTTAGCTCCTGGGGCTCCCTATCCACTTCACGCACTCCCGGCAACTCACCATTGCATTGGCTTGTGTCTATCCGCCAAGGCGCTCTAACCAGCAGGCAACATCAGCCTCATTCAGATTTGGTAAGTACCCTTTGGGAGCAAGGTTTTTCCCTAAATCATGGACTAGAGTGCTTACATTCCTGGTGATTCACCCATTCTTGGAGCTTGAGTTCCCTATTCCTATTAACCTTGTGTGGCTTAGCCCAGGGCTTCCATGCCTTACATGAAAATTCCTGACGTCAGGTCTCGGCCCCATGGGTCTGACACTGTTCTAGGCATAGTGATGGCTATACTAGGCAGGAGTCCTCATTCACTCTGCCGGCACAAAGCAGTGGAGATGTCCGCCCTCTGTCCTGGTCCTCCCGTGATTCTGCTCACGCTTTATTCTTGCCACGAATCACCATGAGTGCCGGCCATTCAGTCCCACCTAGCTCCTCCTCAGGGTACTTATCACATCACCTGGTGAAATTAGAATTAACTTAAAGCCAAAAAATCAATTAAACTCTCTACCTAGGTTTGGCTACTTTACAAACTAAACAACCAAAGTATCTAATCAAACTATAATTCATTTAATTTTTCTTTAATTTAAAATGTGTATAACTATTATGAGCACCTTGGCAAATAAAGTGAGGTCTTCTATATTCAGAACTTCTCATATCTTAAAACCTAACCTAATTTATGTTCAAGTAATTCCAAAATTCTTATAACAAAAAAACTCTTCTGCTTGCTCTCTCCCTAAACAAAGCCTATTCAATCCAACCAGTAACCCCCTGCCACGTAGGCATGCAACCACCAGTCCTGAAACTGAAGACCCCCCCATATTCAACTCCTCCCCCAAACGCCCAATTACCTCAACCCTCTATCCTTCCTACTTCTCAGTCAACCAATCTAAACTCATCTCCTAACTCCTCCCCTCCAGCTAGCCCTCAGAATTCTTTTTTCGGAATTCTTTTTAACTTTCCCTTAAGGTGCTTGTTAACTATCGTGCGGATATTTAGCCTTAGAGTTTACCACCTACTTTAGGCTATGTTCCCAGACAGCCTGGCTCCGGGAGAACCCAGGCCGGTGTGCCCCGGCTGGCCTGGCCTTGCACGGTCCGTGGGCTAGGCCTCAATTAGAGAGACATGGGTCCCCCCACGGGTAACACCGGGGGTGGGTCTTCCATACACCGCATTTCCCGTGCCCCACCGTGAGACTCAGTCCAACACCAGCTACTTTAAAAAACATTTCTAAACCTCTTTACCCCATCCTTTCTCCAACTCCTCCTACAGTGCCACTATATAAACTAAATTCCTTTACTTCTAATCCTTCTCATTTTATTCAAAATTTTCAATTTATTACTATATCCTATAAACTTACATAACATAATATTTTTATTATTTTTACCTAATACCCTAACCTCTAACACCAGCGAGTGTGGGAGAAGGCGAAAGAGGCAGCAAATCAATTTCATATATCAATCAATAAGCATCCTACAAATAACACTACAATCTCTAACTCCCAGCCAAATTAAAATTTATTATAATAATACTGGGAGAAAAAAGTAAAAACATTTTTATTACCTACGTTCTTTATGGACTTAAAGCTTCCACCAAAAAAGCTATCAATTATAATAAATTATGGAAAATCATACAAAATAGAAAAATCTTTCAGCTTTCTTCCAACGCCTTACCGAGGCTTTTTATTAAATATACTTACTTAAATCCTAAAACTGTAAGTGGGGAAAACATTCTTATAACTTATTTCTTTAACCAAAATTACCCCGACATCAAACTTAAGTTAAAACACTTGGAGCACGGACCCCTAACACCCCAGGCTGTGATCTTAAACACAGCCTTTAAAATTTACACGGGATGAGATGATATTTTCTGAAGGGAAAATAAAAATTCTCAAACCTCAAATTATCAAATGCTAGCTCAAAACATTACAGTGTCACTGAGGCCATCATTCTAACTATCTAAGTCATCAGGGGCCAAAGGCTACTTCATAACTCAACCACCTGGACCTTAATACAAATATGGTGAAGAAGACCACTGAGTACAACATTGCCTTCCTGCCAGGCCCCTGCCGGGGCCATGCCCTCTTTGCTAAAAAAGGGCCATTAGAGGGCTGACTGCCCCTAGGCCCAAAGAGGCCGTGGGGCCAGCCAAACTAAGGCACCTACATACAGCAAACTTGTCGGGGCTTGCCTCTTCTGAAGACTGACCGGAACCCTGTCTTGTCTCACTCAACGCATCTCTACAGAGCCTAGAATAACCCTAATGATGGCAGGTAAAATGATGGCCTTCCTATTAGACACAAGAGCTAACTTAATTCTTAAAAAGTTCAGGGGTCCTACCTCCTATTACCTAACTCTATTGTCGGGTAAAATATTTTTCCCACCGTCCACATCAAACTCCTTTTTACACTACATAATTGGCAATTTCTCATTTGTATATTCCTTTTAATATTACCTTCCTATCCAGTTCCCCTTCTGGGACATAACATACTTTCCAAATTAAGTACCACCCTCACTTTTAATCTTAAATTGATAAATGCTGACCCATCTCCTTCTGCCTCACTCTGCCTTGTCCTTTCCCAAACCATAAAAAGCCTATTACCCTCGCCTATTCCACCGGAGCAAATAAATCCTAAAATTTAAAATACAAACCCCCCTGAATTACCTCCTACTCTCCAATTCTTATTAAACTACAAAACCCTTCTATTTTTTCTTTCTCAACGTCAGTATCCACTTCCCCAATCTATTACTTCAACCTATTATATAAGCCTTTCATCCCCAAACTTCAAAACTATTACCATAAACAAAAAAAAAAACCCTTCTTTACCACTTTCCTCTACCCACTATAAAACAAAAACTCCTCTCCTTTTAAGATTAACTAAATACTTCAAAAACTTAAATTCCCAACTTTTCTCTCTTAACTATTCCTTTACATAATACTACTCAAGGTAACCCTCATAAACCTCTTCTAACCTCCATTTCCACTCCTTTTAAATCTCTACAATGTACTTTATTAAAACCTCCAACCCTCCAGCTTCCTAATCTTTCTCACCACTTCCTCCTATATATCACAAAAACCTGTAAGTTTACTCTCAACGTACTTAAACATCAGCTAAACCCCCACCTTTACTCCAGTTATTTATCTCTCAAAATAATTCAATCACACTATTCAAAATTAGACCCCTTGTCTCAAGGCATTAACAGCCACAGTTACTCTAAAACAAAAATCAAAGAAACTCACTTTGAATTCTCCTACTACTTCCCTGTCCCCTCATTCTCTATCTGATCTTTTAACATATAAAAATCTACAAACCTTACCACCATGCCACATCCTTAACCTTCTAACCTGTCTCTTGCCGGACCCATCATTATCTTTTAACACATACTCCACACTAAATCCTACATCCCTCTTACCTACTGCCTCTAACTAACCTATTCCAATACCTCCTCTCACCTCCTACTGGTTTCTGCCCCTATTGCTAATACAATAAAAGAAACAAATCAACCTCCCACTCCAAACCTCCACATCTATTTCCACAAGTAGTTTCACCCCAACTCTCAAACTTTACTACAATTTCTCAAAGCTTTCTTTCCTCTGACAAATAAATTCAAAGTCTCTATTCTATAATTACTACCTTATTTTAAAATTATTGCACAAAATCTATTCCAATACTTCCTCTCTCTCCAACAACCCATACAAAACAAGCTACTCAAATCACCATATTCCCTTTACTAACACAATAAATTACAACTAACATAAACGTATAAACAAACCTCAAACTCCAAAAAACAATGTAAATCCAAGTCATCCAACTTCTCTTAATTCACCCAAAACCTACTCTAAGTTACACTTCTGTGTTTCTTCACACCTATAGTTGTCATCCTTAAACTAATAACTATAACTCCATACATAACTCGTTTTACTCAAACCCAAACCTCAAAGTTATCCCAACAGGAACTACTTAGCTGATACTTGAAACCTACATCCCAGAAACAGCTCCCAACCTACAAGAAGAAACTGTTCTCCGTGAAGGGCTACGCTCTACTCCAGACCACAAGACCTTCCGGAACACCACTTTTAAACAGCCACCGTATCCTCCCAACAAAATTCATAATCATCCTCCAGTTGGCCAATTAAAACTACGTGCCCCTCTCAGCAGGAAGAAATTACAGAAGAGAGAACTCAACGTCCACTCTCCCAAGGTCAGCCCTCTATTTTTTATATCTCAAGAAGGGAGGAATGTTAGATTATTGCCTCAGAAAGCCCCTTCCTACCCTTAAACTTAGAACTCCTCCCCTAGCACAGGGAGTGGCCTGCTTACCTCATCACCCTGTTCCAATTTCCTGCTGCCCACCCCTAATGGCCCACCCCTCCCTTACCTCTCTCCCCTCTTTTCTCTCCTCCTTGGTGCTGCTCTGCAGCTTCCCTCCCTCCACCAATAATGTACATAGTTATCATTTAATTTAAAAAAATTCAAAAAAATAAAAACACCTCTCGTACAAGCCTCTGCCGGTTGAGGTGCCTCTTTCAGCTCTGTCCAAAAAAAAAAAAAGAAATATTGGGAAAATGTATCATGCCTCTTTATGGTCAATATCCCATAAGTTAAGGATTTACTTATTCCTGGATAGATACAGGTAACGTAAGTGTAGATTTTGTGTCTGCCCCTAAACAGTGGTAGACTGCCGGTCAAGTGTATTTCAACTCTTAATTGCAGCTCATCTTTAGATGACTTCTGTTGCCCGTCTATTCTCTACCCTTCAAAACCCAGTATACTTCTTTTTAGCTTTCCAAATAAGTTATTTCAACTCTGCAGAGATGATTTAATATCAGTTAAATCTGACAGTCTTATAATTCATACACTTGGTATCCCACCTGCGAACTGTCAGGAGTTATAACCTGTAGATAGAGGTACTGACAACTGCTTTGTCTGACTTCACAGATGTAAATCGCTAACAGAATTATTGTACTTCTAAGTTGCAGGTTATTGATTTCTCATATGAGACTTTTGCTCAATGTAGGATTTTTCTTGAGCTTGATGCTCTGTTTTTGGACTTGGCTTGAATAATACCATTGTTGAAGAAAGTTCTACCCAGGGCAGGAACCCCAGCAATTAAGGGGGAGAGGAGGAGTCCTCATTTCCTATAGCAATGTCATGGTTGTCACCAACAGTTCTTGGGGGAAGTTGTACTTGGGAGATCAACATTTCCCTTGAGCTTATTCTCATTGCCTACGATGTTGAGGTTGGAAGTCTCGATGTTGAGGTTGGAAGTCTCGAAGTCTCTTCTAGCCCAAGGCCCTCATCTTTCTACCCCAGGTGGTTTAGTTCCATTGGAAAAAAAGCTTCTGAAAAAAAATTTTTTTAGAAAATATGCAAAAACTATAGATTCATGCTTTTGTGTGTGTGTGAAGACTTTTAACGACATACATTAGATGAAACAAATGCTTCTCGCCTCAATAACAAGCAAAACCTGGAAAATTACGCAATCTGGATCACTGTAAAAATTACTCAGAAAAATAAATCAATATTAACATCAAACCTGGCTTTAACATGCTGTAAAAGGAGATGATAATCATCTTTCGATGAACAAAAGCAGGGCAATCTAACTTCTAGAGGACCTTGCCACAGGTATTGGGAAGAGGTGTTCTGAATGGGAGAGCTAAATGAACTTACAAAGGGCATCTCAGTAATTACTTTGACATTAGCACCTAAATCTACTGACTTTTCCCCATGATGATGTTCTCACTCCCCTTTCACCTATCTACCTTTTAATTTTCTCCCTTTATAGATATCTCGGTCTCTGTTTGGACGTTTTTCTTCTATCCCAGTCAAAATCTATACAGCTGATAAGTTGAGAGTTTTAAGCTATTTTTTAGTTCAAAAGACAAATAAAACCTCTAATATCTTCTATGAAAACAAAACTTCACATTGAATCTGTTTCCTTTTCCCCCATTAAAAGAAACAGAGGGAGCAGCTATGAATAAAATAGGCAAGGGGAAATTTTGTATAAAAGGAATAATGTAGAGGAAAATGGAGGAGTATGGGTAAAAGAATGGAAAAGAAAATTGATATGAAATGGGCAACGGCAGAAGAATGGAAGAAGGATTTAGGGGGCAATAAGATTATAAAAAGTGGGTCAAAAATGTTGGAGGTTCAGGGTCGAGTTTGGTATCTTCAGCCACGTAGATGCAATTTGAATTCTTTCTAATTTACCACTTTTCACATTATCCAGAATTATTTACAATGGAGTATTGGGTGAAAAGCAACTGAAATGAAGCTGCTTAATTATACCTTCAGTTATTTAAACTATTCATACCGAGAAGTGTTAGAACATAGCGTAGAAATTTTCTCTCCATATAATTAACTCATACTTATTATAGTCAATATTTTGAAACACAATTCTTGGAATTTGATAACCAAGGGAAGTTTGTTATACAAAAATATAATTTTTTAGTAAGTAATATCTTTTTTAATAGCATGCCTAATTTTGTGCATAATTTTTGTTTTAAATAGTTTTGAAACATAATGGACATAAACACACATGTGTTTAAGTGTTCAATGTGATTTTTTTTTTTTTTTTTTTTTGACAGAGCCTCAAGCTGTCCCCCTGGGTAGAGTGCTGTGGCATCACAGCTCACAGCAACCTCCAACTCCTG
>NW_003852516.1:1095435-1161383 GCF_000181295.1 Otolemur garnettii
CTCCTGGGCTCAAGCGAGTCTCCTGCCTCAGCCTCCCAAGTAGCTGGGACCCCAGGCTCCTGCCACAATGCCCGGCTATTTTTTGGTTGCAGCTGTCATTGTTTGGCGGGCCTGGGCTGGATTCGAACCGGCCACCTTAGGTGTACGTGGCTGGCGCCTTAGCCACTTGAGCCACAGGCGCCGAGCCCAGTGTGATATTTTGATATAAAAATGCTCATGCAACTCTCACTCATACTCAAGTTAATGAACATATTCACTGCTGCTAAAAGTTATGCTGAGCCACTTCAAAATCCCTGCCTTCCACCTTTCTCTTACATGCCTTTACTACCTTTGAGGGGTCCTCGATCATTAAACATTAGTTTGTCTTGTAGTTCTATATACGTGGAAGCAAATAATACATACTTTTTTGTCTGATTTCTTTTACTTAGTGTTATTATTTTGGGATACATTCTTGCTGTAGTGTATATATATCAATAGTTATTCCTTTTTCCTGCTGAGTGGATTCCATTATACATAGCATAATTTATTAATTTTCCTGTTGATGAACATTTGTATTTTCCATTTTTGACTATTAGAAAGTTAATAGGAACATTTGTGCACAAGCTTTAGTGTGAACATGTGTTTTTATTTCTCTAGGATAAATATTTAGGGCTGGAATGCCTAGCTCATGGGAGATTTTTGACAAGAAATTTGCAAGTTTTTCAAAATGATTAATCATTTACATTTCTGCCAGCAGTATATTAGAGTTCCAGTTCTTCCACATTCTAATCAACACTTCATATGGTTGGTATTTTTAATTTCTAACCATTCCAACAGATGTTTAGTTGTATATGCAATTTGAATTTTCCTAATGAATAATGATATTGAATATCTTGTGTTTATTTACCATCTGTGTATTATTTAAGTATTAAAATATTTTTCCCATTTGAAAAATTGGATTTCCCTATCAAATGTTGAATTCTTTATGTACAATTGATGAATCATTTATATGATAAACTATAATTTTTCCCCTTCTATGGCTTATCTTTTCATCCTCTTTACTATGCTTTTTGAACAAAAGTTTAATTTTAGTGAGGTCGAGTTTATCGATTCACTTTTTTGTGGGATTTCTAACCCAAACCCACAAAAATTATGATTTTTCAGAAATCTATGATCTCTGAATAGTTTTATAATTTTAGAGTTTACATTTACATATGAAATCTGAGTAATGATTGTATATTGAAGTTCACTTTTTTACATGATGGTGACACAGCACTCAACCTCAAGGAGACAGAGTGAGCGACTCTGTCTCCAAAAAAATAAAATATAAAAAAATCAAGATGATCAAGATAAAACATTTTACATGTGACATTTTAGACTAAAGAGCTATTGTAACTATTTATGATATTTGCAGAATAGAAAGCTAGAGATGTATTTGTGTGTCTCTTTAAATTTTATATTTTAAGCATATTGTAAAGGATATTAGCAGTAAGAAGGAAATCTATTAGCCTTGTCACTTCCTGAAAATCATGTCTGGTAATCCCATAGGATGCTAAAGAACAAAGCAGGAAAGTCTGTTACAAATAATACTCATTTTTAATTTTGCTTTTTTATTGGATGAATGTGAAGTCGTCATATACTACATGAACATAGAGATGTGTACATGGACATACATAGTTTAATTATAGGGGAGAGTTGTTCTGGGCTTGAACCCACCACCCTCAGTCTATGGGGCTGGGGCCCTACTCACTGAGCCGCAGGCACCGCCCTCGTCAGTCTTGCTTAGTTTCTACAAGTAGAAATTGTAGGCAGTAGCAATTGTCTACACTGCATTCTATAGAAGAAAACTTGAAAAAAACCTTTCTGGAAAAAACAAAAACTAAGATAATAACTAATTATATACTAAACACATATAAAAGCTAAAATCCATTTCTTTTTGTCAGTAGTTTGTGACTCACTGTTAAATTAAAATGCATGAGAAGACCCTAGCTGTCCTCTTTAGAGGGCTTGCTGATGAAAGTGACCTATCTTTAAACCTATCTTTAGACTTCAAAGCACCAGAAAAGATGTAAAGAATTAAATCAATAATTAAAACTGAATAATGACACGTTGCAGAAAGCCATACGGTAGTTGAATGTGTGGCAGAACGGGTGTGGCACAGAGCTGTGGAGCCATGCGTGTGCATTGACCCTGTTTAAAATGGTATTTGCAAGGAGGGACATATTTCTTGAGAAAGCAGCTGGTTGGCTGCCAGTTTTGATCAAAGGTGAAGCTTCTGGCAGAATGCTACTAGTACCAAAGATCTTTGGGATTTTTAGAGCACTTATCTCTGCTGAAGAATTTAAAATACACAGGATGTGTTTGCTACCATGAATGAAAGAATGGGACTTAAAAATTTCAAAATGACCAAACTTCTGAATATGAATATTGGTAGTTCTATTTCAGGGTCAGAAAATGTTTATAATAATTGATGTCACTTTTCAGTGGTGCAAATGAAAACTTTTGGGTGCCGGGTAATTTTGCTTCAGCAGCTGGACCGTGGATTCATCAGCCACACACATACTGTAGCGCCATCTAGCTAAATTCCAAAGTAATTCATGACGACTCCGCTTCCAGTTGACTAGTCTGTAATTATTCCAACGTTTCATCTTTTAATTATACTGTATTGTGTAGATGTTTTTGTTTTTCCTTTCTCTTTAAACATAGCCCTCAAGGCTATTTTTATCTGTATTTAAATAGCATAATGTTGCAAATGGAGTCCTACTCTTCCAAGGGGAAATTCATTAGTGATAAATTCCTGAGACATTAGAAAAAGCATTTGATTGTATAATAAACCTGAGTCTCTGATGAGGCTTGCATTTGGGGGAAGCTATTCCATGGACTTACTGAAACTACAAGGTGGGAGCAGCCTGTGCTTACACTTGAATTGTTGTTTTTGATGGTCAAGACCAGGCTAGGGTAGGACTAACGCATTTAAGTAGTACATGTTTTTCCAACAGATGGATGTTGGCAGGACTGAGTGCCAGGGTGAGGGGTGAAGAGAGAGGCAGGGATGGTGAAAGGTGAGTTGGAGAGTGTTGTTGACAAAGGCAGGATCTGAGAGGCAGAAGATGGCTTTAAAAAGGAGAATCAGGCCAAACAAAAAAAAACCCCAAGAGATTTGAAAAGGAGAGTGTGGAAAGAGGAGATGGGAGACACAGAAAGAGAGAAATCAGACCACGGAACAGACAGGGGTCAGTGTGGGGTAAAGAAAGAATAAGAATAAAGGAAGTCTAACAAAGAATAAAAAAATAAAGAGCGAATAAAAGAAGAAAGCCGAGAAGAGAGATTTGTTTTCACCTTCAGAGTTGACGTTCTTATGTGATACTACCTATTTGAAAACCAGGGTCCATAAACTGGAACCAGATCAACACTGTTGATAGTTAACTAACCCCACTAACATTCACTGGTTTTGATCTTAACTTGATGGGTAGAAATTTACACCAGTTAACAATACAGTCTTAAATAAAAAGTTAGTGCTGTTTTTTTTTTTTCTTTCATCTTTCGGGTCAGTTTACAACTATGAAAGGAAAAATGTCTTAAAGGAAAACGAGATTGAGTTTGATAAGTACATATTACTAATCTTTGCTCTTCCATAGTCAGAGATGCTGAAGTGTTCATGGGTGGCCAAAAGATGTGGGGAGAGAGATTCATACCTTCTTCTCTGGCAATAGATTGTTCTACTGTATAAAATCATATTTTAAATGCTGTTCTTACAGATTTCTAAGTGCATTACACAGTGAGGCAACTTGTAAGGATTTTTGACAGTTCCTCAAAGTGTCAAAAGAATCTAAACAGGGAAGGATACTTACAAGTACTATATATTTAAAAAAGAAATTCTGTTTTTAGAGATTTAACTGAAATTCTTTTCATTTTTAGGTGTCTAAAATAGGTTTGTAAAGAATGTCGACCATTTCTCATTTAATGATGTGTCACCTAATTCTGCACGATTTTCTCTAAATTTTAGCAACCTCTTTTCTGCACGTCTTAACCAGTGGCACCCTCCACACCCAAACCATCTTTATTTTATACCACATGCAAAATGTGGATAAGGCATTTGTCACGGCTCCTTGTACTACTTATCAATATTTCTTTGGTATCGCTGATTCCCTGGTGCCACACAGCTCACCCTACTGTTCAAATTTTGCTCAGAAAGCATTGTATCATTCTATCCAGATGGATTCTTACTAACTCCTTTCAGTTATGAACTGATAATGAAGTTATGGGCAGACAGTGAGTTAAGACTTAACTCTAGACCATGTTTGGAAAGATACTTTGATAGCAATTGTTAGAAGAAAGAAATCTTCAAAATCCGAAGGAATAAAAGAAATATTTGGCAGCAGAATGTACATTTTTATATTATTATTACAACAGCTATCTACTGGTAAGGCAGCCCTATCGAGACTTTTTTGCAGAGTATCTGGAAGTTTTACCATCAACACCTTCTAAGAGCAATTTCTCAACAAGGGCCTCTGCCATGTGGCCCAGAGAATTTTGTGAATATGAAATACTGGCTCCCTTAATTCTTTGGTTTGGTACTGACTCCTAGGTATGAACTGAGAACTTTAATTGGGAATAACCTGTATTTCTCCTTTATATTTTGCAGAATATAATTTTTTTGGGCTAAGGTTTTACCCCTTTAACACTGTAAATATGTCGTGCCACTCTCTTGGACTGTAAGCTTTCCACTGAGACTGTGGAAAGCACTGGCAAACATAGGAGCTCCTTCATACATTATTTTATTCCTGTAGGTCCTTTTTTTCTTTTTAATTCATTACATTGCAGCTTGATTGTTCAATACCCTGAGGTATTGTTTGGATTAAATCTGGTTGATATTCTGTGGCCTTCTCATAGCTGGATAGTCATATCTTTCTCTAGGTTTGGAAAGTTCCTTTATTATTTCTTTGAACAAACTTTCTACCACAATCTGTCTCTACCGTCCCGTTAAGGCCAATAACTTTCGACAGATTCTTTTGAGGCTATTTTCTATATTTGGTGGGTATGCTTTATTTTTCATTTTTATTTTTTCCTCTCTGACTGTGTATTTTCAGTCAGTCTGTCTTCAGCTGACTAGTTCTTCCTTCTACTTGATCAGTTCTGCTATTGAGAGACTCTGATGCATTTCTCAGTTTGCCAACTGAATTTTTCAGCTCCAGAATTTCTACTTTATTTCTTGTTCTTATTTCTGTCTCTCTGTGAATTTCTCTGATGGGCTTCTCAATTCCTTTCTTGTGTTATCTTGACGTTCACTGAGCTTCAGAACAGTTATTTTGAATTCTTTGAAAGGTCATATATCTCCATCACTGGTCACTGGTACTTTAGTTTGGTGAGGTCATATTTTCCTGGACATTGTCGATGACTGTGGATGTTCATTGATGTCTGGGAATTGGAGAGTTAGGTGTTTATTTAAATCCTCACAGTCTGGGTTTGTTGGAACCCATTCTCCTGAGATAGCAGTTCAGATATTTAAAGGAAATTGAATATTAAGATCTAAGTCTTCTGTCATTGCATCTGTTACCAGCAGTGGGGGTGTCTCTAGGCTAGTAATGCTGTGACTCAGACTCCTATTGGTAGCCCCTTGGTGGACTTGGGTGAGATATGAGAGAATTCCCTGGCTTACCAGACAAATTCTATCATTTTCTTACCTCAGTCTTCGCTGGGTTGCTAGAGTTGGAATAGGAGTGACATGGGCTCTCCCCACAGCTAGGACTCACTGGGTGGCACCTGAATCAGTTCAGTCCTACTTAGAGCCCATACTGGTTGCTGCCTGGCTACCTCTGATGTTTAGTCAGAGCCCCACGGGTCTTTAGTCAGCAGGTGGTGCATCCTGCCAGGGCTATGTCCTCTTCGGGGGACAGCAGAAACATGAAATTCTGTCACACATTAAGGGGTAGGCTCAGATGATGCAGGGGTCTGTTGGGTATTTGCATTTACTCTGGCTGAGTTAGTACCCAAATTTGCAAAATAAAATCCTCTGAACTCTTTCCTTTTCCCAAGTGGAAGATGACTCTCCCTGAGCTGCCCTGCTTGTAGTTGTGGGGGGCAGGGACCCACGCACCGACTTGGCCTCAGTTGCTGCTGTCTCACTGAGTCACGTGCACCTCAAGGCCAGCTTCCAGTCAGCACAGCTGCAGGGATTGCCCAAGAACCGCAGCCTTTGTGGCTTGACTGAGTTATGCCTTTATTCTGTGCTCCAGGCTGCTGGTAGGTAGTGTGGGGCTAGTCCAAACTTGGGTTTTAGGGCTGGATTTCCCTCTGGCTGTGCTGTGCTAAATGCTCCCTCTGAGGATGCTGGCAGCCTGCTGTCCTGTGCTGTGTCGACCTGTGACGGGGCAGTCCGGTGTTCCAACGCAAAGTCCCACAGTCACTTCACTGTCTCCTCCCCATGCCCACAGATTCTCTCCTCTCAGTGCGCAGGTGCGGCACTGCCCGGCTGGGGCGGGGTGGTGTAGGCAAGACTGTGCTGCCTTCTCTGACGTAACGTTAAAACCAGATACTGTGATCACTCACCTGATTGGGGCCTTCTTCTGGAGGTGCTATCTTGTACAGATAGTGGTTGAATTTGGTTTGTGGGAAGGCCCTACTGCTTGGAGCTTTCTGTTATGCCATCTGGTTCCTCCCCGCTCCTGACTCATCTATTTAATGACAAGAAATGGGGCATGGTGCCCAGAAATTAGGTCAGAGCCTTTGGATGCGGAGGGTGTGTGTACATAGGTTTCCGGCATCATAGCCTGACTTTATGGGAGGAAAAAAAATTTACTCTGAGTAATATTGGGTGACATCTAGGTTGCTAGTATCTCATCCAGTTATCTTGGCTTAAAAGCAGTATTTCTTTGTTTTTTGGTATACATTTTTAAGAATATGTAAATTAAAACTTCTTCTAAATAATTGTCTTTGCAAGATGGGAATTGGGAATAACTATATTAAACATAATCTATACTGAACTGTTCTATCAAAAATTCTTCTTTGATCATGACATTAAAGCCCTCTCATCAGAGAAGGATAAAGTACTTTGTGGCATATACAGGTATTTAAAAGTACTTTTTCTGTGAAAGATGTTCAGATATCAACTATATTTAATAGAGAAACTTGAAAATACGTGATTTGTAAATTTGGAAGTGTCTGTATCACTTTTAAACTAACTGCACTAAACATGGAATTCTAATAGTTGACGTCACGAGACCTGAGATTTATTATTGAGGTTTTTACATAATGACTTGGAGAAAAATAAGATTAAAAAATTATGATGAAAAGAAACTAGGATGGTTTTGGTGGAAATTTTTTTATTGTTGCTAATTTCAGATTATGAGGGTACAAACGATTACTTGTTAGGTAAGGTCCCTGTTATAGTTGTGTCCTGTGTCCAGGAGAGCTGTGCGGTATACCCGTTACCAACCGTTTACTATTAGATATTAATCTTGATTTTTATGACATCATTGTGCCCCATTTTATCTGTAGATCATAAAAGACTTTAGTTCTGAGATAAGTGAAGACAATTTTTATTGGGTCTTCAGTGATTGTTTTTTAAACAGTGTCATGAATCTTTGTATGTTGTGATTTTATTCCTACATGAATTTTAACATATTGGCCAATTTCTGCAAAAATAAAAGCTATTGTTTTACTTTCTCCTAGTTCAAACATGGAAGTTTAAGTGAACTTGGAAAGATAATTATTTCTGGTGAGATGTGCCAAACTCTTTTTAAAAAATTGTGCTAATTTAAAAATTATACATAGAATTGGGTGATTCCTGAAATATGAATTATTTCAGATACACATTTCTTTGTAGAAGGAAAAGTAACTTCTTCTACTTGGTTACAAAATTCAGGAAAATTGAACTGTTTCTTTTATTAATACTATAGACAAATTAGGCTGAATGATTCTTAGCTGGCAGATGGTTCATAATTCTATGTGGACAGTTTTTCTCTTAATTCTCATGGACTGTCAAATAGTCCATTATTCCATTCTAGAATATATTTCATGGAACATAATAACTTAGTTTATTTGAAAGTGACCTTAAGAAACTATTTGTATTACAGAGACAAGCAGAAGGAAAAGCTAGAGTTAAAAATGGTATTTGATCCAATTTGCAGATTTCATGTACTATTTTACGGCTATATTTATTCCATCTCATGGACTATCAGTATATTTACTGCCAAAAAAAAAAGTTAGTGTGTTTAAATCTAAATAGATGAGATAATGAATTATACAAAACCTAGGATCAATTCAAATCCTTTAAATCTAAACAGATTAGAGAATAAATTATAGAAAGCCTAGGATCAATTCAGAAAGCACCTTAGAATTTGTTCCTTAAAAGATTTATGGTAGAGAAATCTGTGTCAGTCTGGGTTTAGGTATTCTATATCCTAAGCATGTTTTCTTATTCTTCTTTGAAATAGTTAGGTTCTTCTGTTATTGCCCTATTGGCTTGTAGAGAGGGCAAATTAGATCTATATTAGATCTTCTTTCTCTTCACGTCTATCAGGCTCTCTTTAACTCATTTATTCTCTCCTTTTTGCTGTGTTCTGTGGTATTTATCCCCACATGTGTTCTTTGTAATTTAATCTTAATTTCTACTGGGATTCTTTGCCTTCGGTTCTCTCCCCATTTCCATGAGTTTTGATTTCATTATCTTGTCGGGACCTTCATTTATTTTCCGTCCATTTTTTTCTCTGAGTTCTGATAGTTTTACTTGGTGATCTTCCTTAACAGTTATAATTCTTCATTCTCCCCCTTCACGTTTTCTCTTTATGTTAACTGATAGTTTTCATTAACGAAGTTTTTTCTGGTGAGTTTTCATCATCTATAGGAAAGCTGCATTGCTTTTTTTTTTTTTTTAAATCATTTTCTTTTTGACTTTGACACAACTCTCTGAAATATCAGTGAAAGAATCAATAAGGCTATAGGAGATCTGAACAAGACAGAACAAAATGGAACTTATGGACAATATACCCTCAATCTTTATAGGGAGGCCAAGCGTGTTCCTCTTTTATCTATATTTGAAGAAGATGAGTTTTCTTGGTCTAACGGCAGGAAGGTCCAGCAGTGTGTTTATTTTGGGGGTAAAGTAGACTATGTCAGTGTGAATATCCCGGGGCTCTATTCTGTTACATTTCAGCAAAGGTCTTAAAATATGACCCTCCCCAGTAGTCACATTTTCTCTGGCTCTCAGATCTTAGGTGAGTACAGAAGAGTTTCTACCTGCAGCCGTGAGCTGCCCAGATCTCTTCACGTCCTTTATTTCCCAAACTATTGGACTCACCTTAGAAGTTGGATTTTGCTGATGCTTTTCAAATTTCCATCTTCCATACTTTCTGACCTCGCTTTCTGGTTGCTTTTTAGACACTTTCTAAATTCACCATCTCTGCTCTTTCATAGTTATACTCTGTTCAATCTCAGAACAGTCTTGTTACCGGTAGGGCTTTCTCTTTTGGGGTGAATACATTTAAGGCATCTGAGGTCTTCTTGTCCCTCGGCCCTCCTGCACTTTGGTTCTTCCTATAGGCCTCCCTGGTGGGGTTTTTTTTTTTTTTTTTTGTTTGTCTGTCTGACATTGCCTTTGGCAGCACTTAGATAATATTTGGAATCTGCGATTTGTCTCATCTATGAACATGTAGCTTGTAGATACTTTAAATTTTTAGGTGAACATACACGGCTCTCAGGCAGAGGAGTTGCAAGATGAAGAATTGAGCTGGTATTAAATTCCTGTAGGAACTGGAACTTTTGTTTACTTTAACAGAATTAATCACATATTGTCTTTACCATTAAGAAAAGGGGAAAAAATGGTTTATTTCTTGAACTTTTGAAGAGAGGCAGATGTAGTTATAAATTGGCTGTGATCTTGGCCTGCAGCTATCTCTTTAAAAGAGTGTATTATAAACTGATGGGAACATAAATTTGCTGTTTGACCCAATACAGATTCCTTTAGTATTTATTCCCAATACAATTCCAGGTAGTATTGCTTGTTAAATTTCTCTCAGTCATCTTGATTAGTTTGGAGACAGTTCCAGATTTGTCTGCAGTTAAAAATCTCCTTAACTTAAAACCCATGGTTTTCTATTTTTTAAGACATATTTTATCTTTTTCTTACATATAGATCAAAATAACTTTTCTGTTTTCCAGAAAACAAAACTAATACCTTTTCATAGCAAAGGTTTTATGGCTAAAAAAAAATTTTTTTTTTTGAGCATGATAAGGTTTTGAGGCAAAAGTTCATAAATCTTTCTCTTGGTTCAATTCAAATTAAATTTATAAATCAGGATTTAAGTTATTTATGTTATTTTTCAGTGTGGAACCCAGATGGAAATTCTGTGATTCTCCCCTCCAATTCGATCAACTCCTTTGGAGATCAAAGAGTAATTTATTAGCCACTAAGAAGATACACCTATAGTCCAACTATAGTCCAGGGAAGAAGAGAGAGAGGGGAGGGGAGGGATAATGGAGGAGGGGAGGGCATTTGAGGGGGACCTCACCTAATGTGCATGATGCAATGGTACATTTCAAAACTATTGAGAAATGAGTATAATTGTGATGGATGTGTTACTTAGTTCAATGTAAGCATTTCACATTGTATATTGAAGCAGTACCCTGAACCCCATAGATGCATCAATGGATAAAGTTATGATTTAATAAAAAAAAATTAAAAAGAAAAAAAATAAGATACAACAGATTTGAACCGCTATAGTTCAGTGACCTGTCAGACTTTAGGGAAAAGTGACACACGTGGGATATTTATGAATGTTTTTCCCCAGAATAGTGCAATGCAGCTCTTATAAAATTTTTGTGGCATATTTACATTATGGTAACTTTATTTTTCTGAAAATAGTCTTTTCTCCCATAAACAGATGAATATTAAAATCTGATTCATTCTCCATATTAGATACTCCCCGAGTGTCTTGTTTACTATTCTCACGCTTTGAAGTTTAAACGATTTAATTATTTGGGAAGAGTTTGTCTAACAGTCATTTTTCCAGTGATACCATTAGCTACACAGGAAAAGTCTATACTGTTCTGTCCAAAACCGTCTCCATGTCCCAGGACAGTGATTGTGTTGTGTCCATTTATTGGCTAACAAAGCTGTGCTGAAATCTTTTCAGCATCTGTGAATGAGGCTGAATGTGTCGGAGAATTCAGAATTGAAAATTACAGATAAACACTCAGTGTTTGCAGTTTGACTTGGACTTGTTCAAAGGCTGTTCTTTCAAAGGCTCCTGTAGTAGTTCCATGTAACTAAGAACACTTACTATAAACCTCCTTTCCTCTGTAAAACAGGGCTTTGTATTTTTCTAGTCTTTCACTGATGTTACTTTCTCTCTTTTATTAGGCGTTGATCATCTATCTTTAGGGCGAGGACTTGGTATGTCTAGTAAAGCTCAGAAATATTTCTTGATTAACTGGTAGAGCGAGTGGATTAAAAAAAATCACCAGATCATTATTAATAAAAATGTTCTTATTTGGTGGGCAACTCCAGAGAAAAGAATTAAAAACAAAAGTTGCACTGTGATTTAATATTTCCTCTGGCCATCTTGGTGTGAAGGGAAGAATTATGAAATACTATATTACAGCAAAATGTCTTATTTATAAATCTTATCCAAACTCAAGATTTAAATAAATGCTATCATCTTTTAAGCGCTCTCTTTAAAATTATTATTCAATTTAATGTTATGTATCTATAGTAGAAAGGTTTCAAATTTTGAGAGTTAATCTTGTTGATTAGCCTGGGTAAAATCATCTTGTTACAATTTAGTGAGATGATGATTCTTGTGAGAGTCATCATGAGACTCTGAAAGGACTTGAAAAGAAAACTTCCCCAAAATGTTTGTAGTAATGATTATTTATTGAAATAAGAGTATATTGCCTCTGAGTGAACACTTGGAGAGAGCGTGGCTGATAGATTCCACAGTGTTTACTAGTAAAGTCTCATTATAGTATGAATATAAAATATTGGTACAATAAATCAGAAGTTATCAAGTACATTTCTATGCTGCCTCTCAGATAATCCTCAAAACCACGGGAGTTACTTGGTCTCTTACTTTATGAAATAGGAAACTGAAGTAGCAGAGCACTAAATGTACTCATGACCTACTAGTTTGATAACGACAACTTTCGTAGCTCTGTTGACTGAGGGAAGGTAGCATGCTGCTCTATCTGCAGGGGTCTTTCCTACAGAAACAGCACTGATTAGGATGGTTCTGTGTCTTACATAGAAGGGTATGGAAATTGAGTTCCCTAAAGCAGTATCTCTACCATCCCAAGAAGATAGAACAAAGGAATGAAATCTGGCTCCAACTGGCAGCCAATTTCTCAAAGATGTTTGAAAATGCTGCTTTTATAGTAGTGTGATCTTCTTAGCCATGGATTATGGAGGTTTTTTTTTTTTTTTTTTTTGAGACAGTCTCCTTATGTCACTCTCAGTAGAGTGCTGTGGCATCACAGCTCACAGCAACCTACAACTCTTGGGCTTAAGTGAATTCTCTTGCCTCAGCCTCCCAAGTAGCTGGGACTACAGGTGTCCACCACAAGGCCCGGCTATTTTTTTGTTGCAGTTGTCATTGATGTTTAGCTGGCCCGGGCTGGGTTTGAATCTGCCAGCCTGGGCCTATGTGGCTGGCCTTGTAACTACTCTGCTACAGGGACAGACCCTGAATTATGGAGTTTTAATGGTGTAAATAAACACAGGAATGAGACGTGCACTGTGCTTTTGTAAAAGTTGACTGAAAAATCTATTGTTTTCCTTTCCCACATTCTCTTTTTTTCCTCCCTTTCTTCATACATACATACGCTTGCATCTCACACAAAATACACAAGATAACTATACACAGTAGTCATCTGCTTTCCTACCTACCCATTCCTAAAATTCTAATTGTGAGGCTCTTGTTCACAGGGAGGATTTTTGGCTTATTCAGACAGGAGTGCTTTTACTGCAAAAGATGTACTTCACATAAGGTCTTCTTCAGTTTTACTTCAGTTTTACTGAAGGGTTTTACTTCAGTTACAGAAGGGTCTCATCGTGCAATATGCTTTCTTCTACTGAGTGTATGACTTGACAGAAGGAGTTTAAAGCTTTGATTCATCTGGGGTCACTTAAGAGCTTCAAAATGACCCTAGAGGGCAGCCAAGGCATTTGAATCACTGAAAGAGATAAACATGTCTAGGAAAATCTCAACTTCTTGTTATCTAAATTTAAGACATTGACAAGCATTTGACCTTGATGGTCCCAGTAAACCGTGATAGCAAACATATGAAAAACTACTCTTCCTCATCCTCCTCTACCCCCCAAACTTAAAGCAACATTGAGTAAGTTAAGAACTTTTTGATTATCTCATTTTCAATGCTGTAAAAAATGAATAAGGGCAGTACTCATTTCATGTGTTGAACCACTAACATATTTATGTTCATAAACTATGAGTATTGAACATTTTAGAATTCCAATGTTTTTTCATGTAATGGTCTCTAAAAGGAAAATTCTGGAAAATGCTACCAACAGTATTGCTTAGCTGTGATATACCTAATTGATTGTAGAAATTAGAATTCAATGTGAAAGAAATAATTCATTTGGAGTAGTATTAAGAATAAAACAAACAGAATCAGTGTTAACTTCCACCTTTGGAGTAAGTGGAATTATAGAATCTCTTCTACGTAACTTGGAGATCTGTATTTACCATCTCTTCGCTGATCAATTATTCAATCACTTAAGCAAATATTGTAATGCTGTTTGCTAGCCTCTATTCTGGGCTATTGAGATTTATAAGTTAATTAAATAGACACAAATCCTGCTTACTGGTCATTTATACATAAAGCATATAAATATGATATGCATTTGTGTTGTGTTTAAATATAGGAAAACTTTTAATGGGATGTATAACACAGCAGATTATGCTAATGGTACATCTAAAAGGGTAAGGGACTATTGGAAATAAGGAATATTAAATCAAAATGTTGGAGAGCCGTTTATTCATTATCTAGCATAATATTTTGCAGACCCACCAAACATGTTAATGGAATACGGAAAACTTTTTTCCCCCTGATTTTAGTGATCTGAATAAATGGTTTTAAATCAGATTGTAGCTGGACAAGGCAAACTCAGTAACAGCACTCACCCATGCAGTAGTTGCAATAATCATCCATAATGCAGGTTTTTTTTTTCTTGATGAAGTTGACTTGTCAAATGACAGAAAATCATGTGGCTTACAGTGGCTGGTACCTCAGATGTCCCTGTGGGACATCGTATTATCCTCTTTAGTCAAAAGATAATGGAAAAGACATGTTGTCAACCCCCCAGAATGCTCTGTTGGAGAATGCAAATATTTTCTTTAAATATAATACACCATTTCATTGAACTATAAATTCTGTACCTGTTTGAAAAACATTTTTGTAGGCTTTTAGTTCTTTATTATAAATTACATATTTTAAAATTTACATTTATTTATTCAAGGACTTATATTTCTAAATGTAAAATTTAGGAATATATGTTGACTAAAGGCAATACATTTTAGCTGAACTTAAGGACTTACAGATAAAAGTATCTCCTACATTGATAGCTACTGTAGAGTCGATGGTTATTTAAATGACTCTGATTGTTTGGACACATTAAGCGAGGCGACTTATCTCAGATAAAGTCTTTACAACAATCCCTTTCCAAAGCCAGCAGTTCGTCGGACTTAACCATTTTAATAAAAAAGAAACTCTGTTCTTGTTGCTTTTATCGCAGCATCAGGATGTGGGGGTTGAGGGGCAGACTAGCGGAAGCTTTTATAAACAGACAAAATGATATTTTCCTTTAGAATGGGCAAGGAAAGATTCATTGAAAAGAACACAGGTAAAGCTAGTTTTACTTATTCTTCATCTTCTTAAAGCTGACTGTAGAGAAGCTCATTGTGTTGCCCTACACTTTTTGTTCAGGGCACCTGAGCAATACACAATGTATCACTTATCAGTGGAACAAAAGACTCCTTCATCAGTCAAACTCCGGGGAAGATGACAGCTGCAGGCTTAGAGCCTCTCTAGGCGGATCCTTTGCTTGAGACGGAACAGGAAGTAGACTATTCATGTGGACTGTCAGGTCTAACCCTAATTAATTTGACTCAAGTAAGATTAGCCTCTTTCAAAACATATCTTATGTTTAATAGTAGTTTTACATGCTTCTTTCTTTCTGACTTTGTTCAGAAAATGTAGAAAACACATCGTATTATGAGTTTTACAGTAAAAGCAGCGACTATTACATTTAGCTGGAGAGGACTGTTGTGTATTTTAAACACTTTACTTTTAGAATATCTTTATCAAAAATTATGGTAAAACAACTTTTATATTAGTGTAAGGCAAAGAAAATCAGAACGGTTTTATGCTATTGAAAGTATAGATGAATATTAAGAGAAAACATTCATCGACCTGCAAAAACACAATGAACATTTTAGGATAATTCCAAATATTAATCTTGTCATTGAATATGTTTTCTCTTTAATGTAGCTATATTTATTCTTATAGGAGTCTAAGATTATACTCATATTCTCATTAAATTAAAAACATTTCATTTGAGAGGGTCATTAAAATGCAGAAGCCAAAGCTGTTAAGCAATTATGAAAGAAATAACCTTAACAATTCAAGAGCTGCTTAGCGGCTATGTAGGCCTCTCCACGTAAGAATACTATAGAAAATTTCATGTGTTAAGCCATCAGAAATGATTACAGATTTCTTTCATTCTGTTTTGTGTGTCCCTGACATAAATATTTGAGTAATCACACATTAGAAGAATAAAACATATTGATATTTATGCCATGTTTTACTCCATGCCACATGTAGGAACAGAATGTTACATCTTTGCAGTATGCTTAATTACAGAGCCTTATTAACAGGGATGCTTCTGGGGAAGGAAAGAAAATCTATATTAAAATGTTTAGAAAAATAAAAATATTTTACAAACCACTTCCATTTACTAATGGGAATTAGTAGATTCCCAGTACACTGGGAATCAGTCTCTAAAAGACATCATATAGAAGTTCTCCTTTTAGTAAATAGTTTAGAATTTTCTACGTTTAGTGCCATTAGATACTTCTGTATGCTTGAAAATCCTTCTTTCCACAGTTGTCGGTCCATCTCTGTTGTTGGCGCTAGTTTAAATATTTACAATAGCTATGAACACAAAATGATTTAAGTAGTTTGATACAAGTGCTTTAGGATATTTGTATCGATCACTTACATCACCAAATAATTGAAGTTAATTTTATCACAATGTAATTACAAACCGTGTCTTACAGATTTAACTTTCCACGTGGTGTTCTCTTTGTTGTGCACATCAGAAAGTTGGTCCACAATTAAGTAGCACCTAAAATTCTAACATTTGTAATTGGTTTTCTTATAATTTGGCAGGTGATAATGAATTCATTTCTATCTATGTAGATAGATTATATGTCTCTATAGATCTAAATATAGGTTTAGAGACCTATATAATCTATTCAGATATAGACATACATGCACTCCTTGACTTACAATAGGGTTCCATCCTAGTAGACAACCTAAACTGGAGATAAGAGTCAAAATGCATCTATCAATCAGCATTGCTTAGCCTAGCTCACCAATATCATAGCTTAGCCTAGCTTACCTTTAACAGGCTCAGAACACTTCAGTTAGCTTGAAATTGGGTAAAATCATCTAATGCAAAGCCTATTTTATAATAAAATATTGAATATCATGGAATTTATTGAATACTACACTGAAATAAAAAAACAATGATTGTATGTACTTAAAATATGGTTTCTACTAAATGTTTATCACTTTCACACCATTGTAAAATCAAAAAATTGTTAAATTGAACCATCAGAAGTTAAGAGACCATCTGTATAGATGTAGACACATACACCGGGGTCCATATGCCAAAGGCCCAGTGAAAATGATCTTACAGAATTCCCAAAAGTAGGATATACTATGACTCTTTATTTTATCTTTTTAAATTTCAGATTAATATGAGGATTCAGATGATTAGGTTACATTGTTTGCATTTCTTAGGTAAAGTTCACACAGTTGGTATGCTGTATACCCTTACAATGTGCACCTTAGGTGAAAGTTTACCAATCACCCTCCATTCTCCCTTTTTCCTTTTCCCCTTTCCCTCCGCCTTCACTTGCACCCATTTGAATTCAATTATATTCTTTTTCTCATGTGGGCATGTAGTTGTTTATCTACATGATTACATATTAGTATCGAGTATATTGGATACTTTTCCATTCTTGTGATGGAACATTTTAACAATGTTGATCCTTTCCATCCATAAACATGGTATGTTCTTCCATTTGTTAATGTCTTCTACTATTTCTTTTTTCAGGGTTATATAGTTCTCACTGTAGAAATCCATCATGTCCTTTGTTAGGCATGTTCCCAGATATCTCATTTTCTTTGAAGCTATTGTAGTTTATCTAAGTAGAATGTGTTTCAACTCTATCCAGGTAAATATAAAACATGTGAAGTCTCCACCTTTTTATGCCTGAATAGTATTCCACTATATACATATACCATAGTTTATTAATTCATCCATGTGTTGATGGATACTTGAGTTGGTTCAACGTCTTGTGACTGTGATTTGAGCTGCAAGAAACATTCTAATATGAATTTCCTTATGGTAAAATGATTTTTTCTTCTGGGTAGTTACTTAGTAATGGGATTACTAGGAAGGTTGTCTTTTATCTCTTTAAGATTTCTACATACTTGTTTCTGTAGAGGCTGTTTTAGTTTTCAATCTCACCAGAAAAATAAAAGATTTCCCTTATCTCCACATCTACATCAGCATCTGCAGCTTTGGGATTTTGTAATGTGGGCTTTTTTCACTGGGGTTAGGTAATATCTTGGGGTAGTTTTGCTTTGCATTTCTCTGATGATGAACATTTTTTCATGTGTTTCTTGGCAATTCAGAGAATGTCTGTTCAAGTCTTTTGCCCACCTACAAGTGGGATTGTTTGCTCTTGTTGATTAGAGTTCTCTATAGATTCTAGTTATCAGCCTCTTGTCAGATTCATAGCATGCAAATATCTTCTCCCATTCCGAAGGTTGTTCACTTTAGTTGTTGTACCCTTAGCAAACTGATAGAGGGCATCTACAATAAACCCCAAACCAATATAATACTGAATGGAATAAAACTGTAAGTGTTTCCACTTAGAATGGAACCAAGAATTTCCTCTATCATCATTCTATTCAATACAGTGCTAGAAGTTCTAGCCCACACAGTCAGGCAAGAGAAGGATATCAGGGGTATTCAAATGGGGACAGAAGAGGTCAAACTCCTCCTCTTTGCTGATGATATGATCTATACTTAGAAAATCCCAGGGCCTCATCTATAAGCCTCCTAGAAGTGACCAAGGAATACAAAAAGTCTCAAGATACAAAATTAATATCTACAAATCAATAGCTGTCATATATGCAATAACAGCCAAACTGAGAATCAAATCAAAGACACAATACCCTTCACAATAGCTTCATTTCATTTCATGAAAATGAAATACCTGGGTCCATGCCTAACAAAGGATATGAAGGATCTCTACAGAGAGAACTACATAACCTGAGAAAAGACATAGTAGAAGACATTAACAAATGGAAGAACATACCATGTTCATGGCTGGGAAGAATCAATATTGTTAAAATGTCCAGACTATCTACCAAAAGCACCTACAGATTTAATGCAATCTCCATCAAAGCACAAATGCCACACTTTGAAGAACTTGAAAAAATAATAAATACTATGGAACCAGAAAAAGCCCCTGAATAGCTAATACAGTTTTCAGAAATAAAAACAAATCTGGAGGCATCAGGTTACCAAATTTCAGGTTATAGTATAGAGATCAAAACAGCATGGTACTGGCACAAAAATAGAGATACAGACCTATGGAACAGAATAGAGAATCCAGAGATGAACTCAGCCATGCTTTGCCATCTGATTTTTGATAAACCAAACAAAAACCTTGTGCTGGGAGAAAGGAATCCCTATTTAATAAACGGTGCTGGGAGAACTAGTTAGCCTCATGTAGAAGACTGAAACTGGACCTGCATCTCTCACCACTTAAAAAAACCTGACTCTCACTGGATAAAGATTTAGATTTAAGACAGAAAATGATAAAAGTTCCAAAAAGTTTGGGAAAAACTCTTGACAAATCGGCTTGGGAAAAGTTTTTTTGAAGATGCCCCTTGCAATTGCAGTAACACCAAAAATAAATGGGCATACCATGACTTTTTGTTAAAAAGATTGCCTTTTCCATTACTTAAGATTCCTATTAAAGTTTGAAGCAGTCAAAATTTGAGTTGAAAAATTATATTCTGAAGGTGTTTGGTTTTGTTTTACTTGTAGATTTATTTCTTTCAGTACTGCTGCTTTGGTAACTATGATGTTATATTCTTCTCTGTGGTCTACTTCTCTGGTCCTCCTCGCCTTCCTCCTTGCCTTCTCATAGGCAACTCATCTATATTTCAGAACAACTGACTTTCCTTATTGATAAGACTGGATGCAGAATCTAGCCATGCATACTTTTCAGAATACTACCCGTTTGTTTTGCTCTGTTTCATCCTTAGAATGTCCAACTGTACATTCCCAGATCATGGTTTAGTTGGAAGCAGTGGATGTCATCTTTTTCACTTTAGTATATAAAAGCCATTGATCAAAACTTGAAAAAATTTTGGGCTTGAGAAATTCTGCTTTTTGTCTTCACAAATCTTTTTTACTCTATCACTTTTTACTCTGATTACTATTACTATTAGTAAACTAGTCCATTTTTTTATGATGAAAATAGAAATGATTTCTAATAAAGGTATAAGTAGATATCAGTACCTTTGGTGTTTAAATTATTCCTTATGTCCCTCTAAATTTTTCCTGAAATATCCTTTGAAGGACATTCCTGTTTGTTAGAAAAAATACTAACTTTTTTCCAGTTACTAGAGATTAATTTCTTTCTTTCTTTCTTTCTTTTTTTTTTTTTTTAAGAGACAGGGTCTTGCTCTGTTGCTCAGGCTAGCCTCAGGTAATCCTTCTCTCTATCTCCCATGTAGGTAGAAGTACAGGCTCTGGCTACCACACATGGCTTTATTTGCTTTTCGTATTCTTCTAGGGAAAAGAATTGTAAATTATCTGTCAAAAAATATGAAAATTACTAGTATGTTAATAACAAGCAATGAGAAAATTAAAAATAGGAGATGTAAAAGGAATCATTTTTAGCACAGTTAACTTAGAGGAGTGGTTCTCAACCTTCCTAATGCCGCAATGTATTTTCATTATTACAAAGGGGTTGTGACCCACAGGTTGAGAACTGCTGACTTACAGTGACTTTTCTATTCATGAATGGATATCCTTGCTCTGTGGGAAACTTCTAGTAATTATCACTCTTAAAATAATGCTGTGCATTAAAATGGGTAATCGTGATGGTATTTGTTTTTTGACTTTAACTGAAATAATCATGTGACATACATTTCCTTACATTTCTCCAATAGTCTGTTATGTTCCAGAGACTCTGAGGAGGGGATATATTCGCAGAAGGTGCAATGGAGGCACGCCCTCACCAGGGAGGCTGGGACAGCAGTACACAGGTCCCTCCAGGAGAAAGGCAAGGGCCCCAGGAGGCAGCCAAGAAGGAGGGAAGCTGAAATGATGTTGACAGTGCAGTCATAAAATGTCTTATAAATTTCATAAAACAAGCACACAAAAAATAGCCACTAATAGAAACTGCAGTGGAAACTGTTCACCCACAGCAACTGTGGAACAGCATTTCTTAAAAAACGTTTTCTAAAACAACCGATTTATTACTACATGGGTTATCATGAAAAACTTCAGCTGAGTCCCATGGCAAACCTGCTCGTTCCTAATTCCAGTAACTTCTGGTATAGAATTTTGCTTAAGGACAGGGGTCAACTTTACTCCTGTAGGGTGGGAAAGTGAGAATGAGAGAAAGTGAACGGCTCTAAATGACCCCCCCCCCCCCCCCGGTACTCCAAAGCCTACTGGACTCTTGGGGACTACCTGCTCAGGGCTTGCTAATACCATCTGCAATTGATGTTTTGAGTTCCGATTAGGACTCAGGGCTCCCTCCCACTCCCCTCATCTTCAGGACTCTGCTATCTTGGTTTTCTTACCAATACTCAATTCTGTATCTCCTCTCTGTGCAAATTCTTTTACGCCTATTATATGAACTCCTCTTACCCTGCCTTCCTGATTGTCTTTATAAAAATCCTTTTATGTGTATAGGATTCTGCCCTGAGTCTTCATATTTTCTTGTTTTTACTTGAGGCATGTATCAGTCTACTTTCATCTGTGCTTTACCCAAGCAGCAGCTCTCTATATCTGCACATCTCCTCAGCCACGACTTTATCACATTTTACCTTTTACTGTGCATTGGATGTATTCATTATGCTTTAACAGATATACTACTGATGAAAATCATGGCCTCCGCCCCTTCCCCACCACTCAGGCTGATTGGAAATCATGACTTAAATACACTAGTCTGTGTAATTTTATCTTCCCCTGTGGCTTTAGCTATGACCTTCATATCAAGGAATGCCAAAGCTGTTACTTACACCGAGATATTTATCTTTAATTTGCAATATTACTCTGTTCATATCCAAATTACCTCTGTTTTAAATTTGGGCTTTCTCTTTAATTGTAAGTGCATAGATACATACGTGTACTTAACATGTCTACACCCTTCTGAGATGAACATCTCAGCATCTTCTATTCTTCATGTCTCTTATCCATTTGATCACTTATTTTCCTTGATTCTATTTTGGAATCATTTTCTATCTATCTTCCACTACTCTGTTGTCTTGTCTGGACTGTTGTGTTTCCCAACTACTTTTCTCATGGGCAGTTCCATCACATCCTGGATATCCTACTTTTTCATGTTGCTCTTAGAGTTATTTTTTGATATTGAGATTTTCCTTTTAAAAAGTTAAGTCATCAGTGTTTAAACAAACCTTAATGTGGCAGATAAAACATGGCACAAATTGGCCCAGATCTACCTGGCAGCCTCACTTGATTCTGGTGGTCACCTCCTTATTAGTCTAGGAGAATAAATAACAATACAGAGCCTGGGACATAGTGAGTATTCTGTAAGTGATAGTTGGTGAATAGAAAGTGGCTGTTTAGATATATTAACCAAGTAGCAATATCAAAATCAACTTTTTCTCCTGGATAAATAGAATTTGTGAATGCTGTGGTGCGACAACGTTCTAATTCACTGGCTTATAGACTTTAGCAAGCATTAGAATTACCTTGTCAGCCTGTCTAAACCCAGATTGCTGGGCTCCACCACCAAATTTCTGATTCAAAATGTCTGGAACAGTTGGTCTCAACCTGTGGGTCATGACTCCTTTGTATCAATGAAAATATATCATGGCATTAGGAAGGTTGAAAACCACCGTCTAGAAGAAGCCCAAGAGAAGGTCTCATGATGAACATGTTTGTAGTCTATAGTTAATACTACTAAAATGAACTGTAATAACAGTCATTCCTTTGTTCCTCTATACATTAAAGTTTTTACTCTTGTTCATGGAACCTATATGCCATCTGCATAATTTCTGCTGGCATTGTAAATTCTCTCAGTGCCTCCTGGGATGGTTAATTTTATATGTCAACTTGCCTAGGCCATGGTACCCAGATACTTGGTCAACTACTAGTCTACATGTCTGTGAAAGAAGGACTGGGGTTCCCTATGACTAAGGCATTCTGCCTTCTCAAGTACAATATCGGGTCTTTCCTGGGTCTCTAGCCTGCTGGCCTGCCCTGCAGATTTGGGCTTATTAGCCCCCACAGCTGTGTGAGCCAATTCCTCAAAACCTGTCTTTTCCTTCTTGTCTCATTAATCCACTTGTTCTGTTTTTCTGGTTCTCTAGAAAACTCTAACACAACCTTAAGAACTTGAAGCTGCCACGGGATTGGAAATTGCTTGAAATCTACTCTCAGCCTTTTGCCAAGTTTGTGTAAAGTGAGTTGATATTCTAAGGACTATGAATTTTAGGTTGGACATGACATAAGCACTATTTAAATGTAAATTATATCATGTGTATGAATCCTAAAATATCTGATACTTGTTTATCAACCAGTCCTACTGACTTGATTTGTGTGTTAGCTTTTCATGAAAATACTAAGCAGGTGAGTGAAACATAATTGGATATAAAAGGAGAAATGTGCTTTTTTTCCTTTCAAAATCTAAAATTTTTTATTGACAGGTCAGGGTCAATTAGAGACACAATTCATGGTCACTAGGAATAAAAACAGGACACAATTTTGACTTTAAGGGTTTCACTCTGGTTCACAACGTCTTTAAATGAAAAACTTAATAGTCGTTGTGTCTTTGTGTTGGTTTTAGAAGTAGATACTATTTCAAGTAGAAATTGAATCCTCGTGAAGTAAAATGAAAAAGTAATGAAAATGTGTTGCTACCTCAAGCTTCCTGTTCACTGCAAGAAAATAATTTTCTCTTTATGCCTTTGTTGTAGGAACCACAGCAGCATAATTGTATTTTAGCAGAAAGAAGGGATCAGCAATGGGACAGCATTTTGTCCGATTTCACACTAAGGAACATGATCATCAAATATTTTTTTTCTTTCCTTTAGCTTATACCAACAGGAATGTGAGGATTACACAAAATAATTGCATAAATGGTTACTTCCTGCCTATATAAAGTATCACTGAACACAATAGCAGGGCCTTTTTCCAAATGACTGCTGACTTTTTGGTCTGACCTATGAAGCTAAATCACATAAGCTACTTAAAGTGGGAATAATAATCTTTTGAGAGTAAAATGATGAAAGCTCCAAAGCTGGCCTGATGCCAAGTTTTGATTTCCTGATGTGCCTCTGGGGCATAGTTTGGGGAATTTTGGAAAAGTGTTCTCGTGGTTGGTTTTTCAGATACATTTTGTGCCGCTCATTCCGAGTTAACTACTGTTGTATTTTACTAGCTGGCCAGTTTTTGGTTAGGTAATATGTGCTGAGGAACATGACACTTGAGTATTTTCCTATTACAGAAATTATAATGGAAGTTCCCACTATGAGACTGTGTAGAATGGAGGTTTCAGAGTACAGATTTCGGACAGAGAAGAATGTGTTCACATTTGAGCGTCTCCTTTTATTCAGTGATCTTGGGCAAGTTAATTAGCATACAGGAAAAAATTAGACATAAAGATGCTGTAATAATCATCTTGAATGAGATGATGCATGGCAGGCGCCTACTGTGGTCTTGGTTCCTACCGAATCACTTAGGAAAGTGAACACATTTTCACTTTCATGTCTCCCAGGCATCCCCAATTTAACACGTCCAGTGCTGGATTCCTGATCTCCACTCCCAACCTGCTTTACCTGCACCTGTCTCATCTCAGGGGATGGCAGTTTCATCTTTCCATTTGCTTGGGTCTCACTTTTCTTTATATCTCCTATGAGTCCTTCTTCCTGCCTCCACTTTGATCTGGGCCTTCATCATCTTTCATGTGGGTGACTGCAGTAGCCTCCTAACAAGTCACTCTGCTTCCACCCTTCACACACTTACAGCTACCATAGTGATGTTTTAAAAAATGTTTAGCAGATCTTGTCACACCAACTCAAAAGCCTCCGTCGGTTCTTGGTTCCCATAGAGTAAATGCCTTAGAGCCACATGCTTACATGGCTCATATACCTCTCTGTGCCTTGTCCCAGGCTGTGTCTCTTGTGTTAGCACCTCTGTGACCTTGTTACCATCTACTCTACCCGCACACCTTCCATGCAGCTCGCTCCCCTTACCTGGACTCCTAGGCCTCCTGAGAAGGCCTATCTTGACCATAGCACCCTCAATTCCTTTTCCCTTGCTGTGCTTTTCTGTAGTGCCTACCTTTTAACACATCTGACAAATATTATTTACCGTGATGGGTTTTTATCATGTGTTTATCATGTTTATTGTGTGTGTCTCTCCTCTAAAATACAGAGTTCACAAAAGCCTGGGTTTTCTCTTTTCATATAAGTATATCCAGTACCTAGAATAGTACTTGTCCCATGGTGAGCTGATGCATTATCATTTATTCATAGTCAATGTGATGATGGCTCATCATTATTTAAATATTTCACAGGACCAACTTTTCCTTCCTCCCTCTCTCTCTCCCTCCCTCCCTTCTTCTCTCCCTTCCTCCTTCACTCCTTTTCTCCCTCCCTCACTCATTGCTATAGGCTAGAGTGCTGTGACATCACGGCTCACAGCAGCCTCAAACTCTTGGGCTCAAGAGATCCTCCTGCTTCAGCCTTCCAAATATCTAGAACTATAGGAGCCCATCACAATGCCTGGCTGTTTTTTCTATTTTTAGTATGTGTGTGGGGTACCACTCTTGCTGAGGCTGGTCTCAAAGTCCTGAGCTGAGTCAATCCTCCCACCTTGGCCTCCTAGAGTGTGAGGATTATAGGCGTGAGCCACTGCACCCAGCATAGGACACTTTGATTTATACTACTTCCTTTTGGATTATAAATTGTTTTGCCCAGAAATACAGCAAGTAAATAGCACAGTGAGGATTTGAATTCAGGTTTTCTGATGCCATTCTGTTTCTTCTCCTCATCTACTATACTTTTCTTTTCTTTTCTCTTTCTTTTTTTTTTTTTTTGCAGTTTTGTTGGGGGCTGGGCTTGAACCCACCACCTCCAGTATATGGGGCTGGCGCCCTACTCCTTGAGCCACAGGTGCCACCCGACTATGCTTTTCTTAAGAAGGCAATAGGGAACTATCTCTGATTTTGGATCAAAGGAGTAACATGAATTAATTTGTACTTTAGGATGAATCTCTCAGGGAGACTGTAATAATAGGTAGGAAAACTGCCCTACAAGTACTAAGGCTCTAACTGAGTTAAGTTTTTGATGGTAATATAATAAAAGAACAGATTATTATGTAAAAGGCTTTTGGGGGATTCAGTGTACAGGACTTGGAAATTAGCCTGCAGCGGCTAAAAAAGAATTCAAAGATGACTCCAAAAATGTAACCCTGCTTTGCTAGACAATAAAATTACCAAAAATTATTTATTTTCAGGATGAATAGGAAATAAGTTCGGTAAATGGGAGTAAGTCATGTCGTAGCTTAGAAGGTAGTTACCGGTAAGTGGGACATAAGGACCTCATTCATCCTGCCTCTTGTTTCATGCGGTCTCCAATTACTCCCTCGTCTTTCCTCCACTGGGTAATTTAAAAATATATTACCTATATTACTTCATTTGTCTATAAATACTCAACACAATGATAAGATGACCTTCACACACATTTAAATTTAATACTTTAACATCATTACATAGCCAGTGTTCTCATTGCCTGATAATCACTTATCTATTCAAATACTATCAAGAACCCCTATTTAAGGCTAACACTTAAGGCTAAATATTAGCCTTTGTTCTATGTCTTCTATCAGCAATACATAGAAAAGGCAAATTTTAAATTGAATTGCTTTCTGAATAACCAGCATTCCTCTCCAATGATTAACAGTATATTAACCTAATATAGACTAAAAGCTGAGACACTCACTGATGAGAGGAATTAGAAAAGCATTGTTTAGAGAATAGTCAAGTATTTCCTAAGAGTATGTTAATAAGTAGCTGGTGGGCACGTTCACACATTTGATTCTCTCTTCATTCCTTGTACAGCACGATTTCTGGATGTCCACCATCCTCAAAATCTTCTCCTGAAGGCACTGTCTTGTCTTGTCTTTTTACCAACATAGGCACCACTCACAGGCTTTACCTTTTCAATGCACTAATGCAGCACAGAACAAAAGTTTTCCTGTGAAATAAAAGGCTATAGAGACGCAAAAGGCTTCATCAGCGCAACAGGCCCAAACTATTCAACTTTATTTTGATCGACAGATCTAATCAGAATTCTGCTTCTGAGGCATCCTGAATTAATAGTTTCAGAGCCACTTGAACTGGGCCTGCTTCCCATCAAAAGGTGTTGCCAGCTCAACACCATAGGTTTATCTTCGTGCACCTGTGGCCTGTGATTTCCTTTGCAATCTGTTTTATAAGGTAATTCTCTATGAATTTTTGACTCTTTCCTCTTATCCGGCAAGGATATTGAACTAAAGAGCTAGACACAATTACTTAGAAGCTGAGTATGTGGAAGATTCAGAGCTGCTTCTGTTAGAGAAGGATGAATTTTCTTTTTCCCTCAAGGAAAAAACACCCAACCCTCCTTTGACAGGTAATGCTGAGTAACCACAAATAAGTTTATTTCATTAGAATTTTAAACAGGTAACATTTATCAAATGTTCACTACATATGAGGATTTGAGGGGCGTTGGTAGTCCCTCACTTAACCTTGGACAGTAAAGCTCTAACTTTACAATTGGGAAGATAGAGGCAAGGAGAGATTAGGTAACTTAACAATAGTCACACGATCAGCAAATAGCAGAGCTTGTGTTTATCAATAAGAAAATACATGAGAAATGCCCTCCATGCGTGCACTAGGATTATGGATCCTTCCATGTCGTGTGTTAGATTTGAAATGACTTTAGGGCTGGACTGTGCCTTCCCTCACTTCGCAGTTTCCCACAGTCTTTGCCACTGTGTTGCCAGGGTAACTCAGCCTTGGTTCTGAGCGAGCAGATGAATATCGTAGACTTGTATAAAAGCAATTATTTCACAAGTTTATGTAAAGCAACAGCAAAAAATCTTGACATTTACTGGCAAGGCTGGCAGTAGTGCAAGCCAGACCGTGCTGCTCGTGACGGCTTAGCAGAGACCTGGCAGCTGAGGCAGTTACTGCTCTATGGACAATTTACTGGTTACTTCCCGGCCACTAACTTTGCTCGGCTAGTCCTGGCTGTTCTGTAACCTGCTCTTTAACGTAGATTATTCATGAGAAGTAAATTTATCTTATGATGGTCATCTTTCAGATGACTTCGAGAAAGACTCAATTATTCAACTTTATTGCTTCAAGGACTAAAGCATTTTTAGCTTTAATGGGCTGCGGAGCCATATAGAGAGAAGTGCTGTTTGCATGACTAGACAGAGGAGAAGGCACTCGGAGTTAGAAAAGCAAATTCTGCTCCCTGGCTCGCAGATTTCTGTGTTTCATGGACCTCTCCTCTTGGCAGCTGCGATTAGCTATTTGACCCTCTTTATTGCCTGTTGATGTTAACACAGAGGTTTGTAGTGTTACTTGGGAAAAGGTCGAGGAGCCTGAGTCCTCCAAGTCCTGTGCTAAGTCCTTGCTCCTGTCCGGTGAGCATCTAAATGCAGGGCAGTGGCGACAGGAAGACATTTACCAGACAATGTGTGTGTGATATCTGTACGGTTGGGATTGGCTGTGTGTACCGACAGGGGTGTTCTTACTAAAATAGTTCACTAATAAAGCTACTGCCAATTGTACTTTCTTAGCATACTGGAATATGAATTGTTATATTGGTTTTGTCATTTTAAACCTGGAAGATACTAATTTTGTTAATGTCAAGCAACTAGTGTTGCTTATAAAAGGAAGTTACGTAATATCTCTCAAAATTTAGTGGAGATGAATTTATCTACCAGATTCTATTGACCACTGACCTAAGCATTGGGCTTCTATCATTTCCTTTTGCAAATGTTTGCATTTTTATTTTCCTTTTTGTTTTTTTAAGACAGAATCTGTCACCCTGAATAGAGTGTTGTGGGTTCATAGCTCACAGCAGCCTCAACTTCTTGGGCACAAGTGATCCTCTTGTCTCAGCCTCCAGAGCAGCTGGGACTACCGGCACCTGCCACAACACTCAGCTAATTTTCTTTTCTTTCTGTATTTAGTAGAGGTGTGGTCTCATTCTTGTTGAGCTGAGCTCTGGCAATTCACAGGCCTTGGCCTGACAGAGTGGTAGGGTACAGGCCTGAGCCACTGTATCTCCTTGCATTTTAATTTTCCTTTGAGGGTTAAAGTTGGATGAACTGGGTTCTTATATCTTTGGGTAAGTCATTTAATTCTTTGTACCTCAGTTTAAGGCACTTGTGAGGACTAAATGAGTATATATTATCAGCTACTAAAAACAGTGTTGATCGATAGTAAGAGTTAACTACTATTGATTATTTGAATGTAGAGAGTATTTGAAAGCAGCGATTTTTATTTAATTCCTTAATATATTTTATTTCCTTGGATACATTTCTGGCACATATTTGAAATTTACAAATTTGTAGAATGAATCACAAAATACATAAAATGCTAGTTTCTAATAGGGAAAACTGGGAATCTATTTAGATTATGATAATGGGCTCAGGTCAGTGAAAACTTTCTTCACATCCTTCACCTGCCGTGGTTTCCAAGGGAATATGATGGGTCAGTAGGGTGCGTATTATCAGAGTTAGCTTTGTAAACTCTCGATCTGGGGCAGTGATGCTTCTCTATCTGCCTGCGTCAATGTGGTAGATTTACATAGATGTGTAGATTAAACTGAGTTATATACACAGCAAGTCACAAATAAAATTGGGGAAAAATCCCGTTCACCAAGTACACCCACTTAAAAAAATTAAACGCTATGTAGACAAACCCTGGGGCAGAACATCCAGATGGTATTGACAACTGTGACGTGAAAATGGGGTAGGAAAAATATGAGTTAGAATGGAAACCCTTCGTGGTTTCCCCGAAGTTCCCTACACATTCATGGAATTTCCAATGACATTTAGGATGTTGGGGCAAACAAAGAAATCAGCTTTTAGAAATAAAGTTAAATGTGAATACTGCAGTCAGAGACCCCTTTTTAGAAATAAAGTTAAATGTGAATACTGTAGTCAGAGACCCCTTGGAAACCACTTGCTACTCTGAGCTATGTACTCAGTCCAGTCTAGATTCTATCAAACGAAGATTCTTACTTTAAAAGGAAAGAGAAATCCGATCACTGCAGGGAGTAGGTCAAGTCAATTGGTGAGATGAATAGGAAAAAGACAGAGTTTCAGAAAGAAAGTGAGAGTATCCCGGTTGGTGCTTTCACCGTGCTCCCTGACAGATGTGCCATCTCTGAGCTGCCTTTCTCCAGCTAGTTAAGGAAGCAAGTCTCTAACAAAGGAGCCTCTCATGTGTCTCCCTGCATGGAAAGCGGCATCTCTAATTGCATCTGGTCAGTTTTAAAAGCCATCATTCTTGTGGTTGGAGCACTTATGGTTTGCTCAGGAAAAAGTTTGAGACAAGCTACATGAGCTTTGTTTTCAGATCCCAAAGAAGCAGATTCCACTAAAACGTGTCAAGTGCATCTTTTATTAAAATGGAAACATATTGTTAAATATCTCTGGAGCAAGTAATTTAATAAAGTGAGATGGTTCCTTGTGATGTAGATTAATTAAAAACAAACCCCATTATTTCAAAGGGTTTGTTTCAATTTAAATATGTATAATATTAATTGAAGCTTTGACTTGTTTGGGGGAGATGAACAATTTTTCAGGGCAAGTCTGTAAATTTGTCCACTCAGGAGGTGAATGAAGGGATGGCCAAGGTTTTCCAGTGTTGGCTATGCTGGACATTCGTTGGGAGGAGATGGGAATCATGGACCTAGCTTTGATAAAACAAAACAAAAAGGAATAGAAGAAAGAGAAGTTGCCAAGCCGTCAAAAGTTGGAATCCTTGTTTCAATTGAAGAAATGAGAGTTCATGGGTTCTACACACTGATGGTAAAATAATGTCACCTAAGTACTTTAAATCTGTGGAAGCATTTCTGCACACATTATCCCGCTTGAGCCTCAGGGCACCATGAGAACAGTGGCAGGACAAAAGCATGCCTTTATAAAAACCCTTTTGTAGATGGTTAAACTGGGTGCATTTATCTCTGAGGCTCCATAACAAAGGACCACAAACTCAGGGGCTTACAACAACAGAAATTGATCCTCTCAAGTTTTAGACAGTGGAAGTGAGGAATCAAGTTGTCTGCAGGGCTGAATTCCTTCCGCAGGATCTAGGAGAGAGTTTCTCACCTCTCTCTTTCAGCTGCCAGCGGCTGCCAGCATCCCTTGTCTTGTGGCCACATCCCTCTTTTCCCTGTCTCTGTGGTCACGTTGCTACCTCCACTTCTGTCCTCTTTTTCTCTCGTGTCTCAAATCTTCTCCATTTCTCTATAATTAGAGTTGTCATTGGATCTGGGGCCCACTCAGATAATCCAGGAAGATCTCTTCATCTTAAGACAGGTATGTGCTTTCAACTTCCTGCCGGTCCACGTGTGTTGAAGAAACCTAGCATGGTCTCATTTTAAGAAAACTAAGAGCCTAAGATGGAGAGTACAAAGATGAACTAGCGAAAATGAATGAGTGAATGTGGAACTGGAGGGTCAGATGGTCTTATGTGAAATTCATGACGTTGAACAAAATGAAAGTCTTCTTAATTACTGGCAAAGTATGTTAATGTTTTGGTATATTTTGAATTTCCAAATGCAGTGACTTCTGTACTTGAGCAAATGAATCTTTCCCCAAGACTTCAGGGACTAGTGGGGCTCAAAACAGTTTAGAAAATGGTGCATTTACTGGTCAACAAAGAGAAAAATTTATCTCAATTACAGCCGAGACACTAGTCATACAGGTTGTAGCTGTCAGTTTATTAAGTAGTCACTGAGTTACGTGCTGTGTTAAGTGATTTAGACGCACTAACTTGTCTAATGGTTACAACACACTTTTGAAGTAGGTTTTTACAACTGAGGAAACTGAGGCAAATAGGTCAAGCAGGTTGTCCAGGTTTACACAGCTATAAATGGCAAAATCGTGGCAGCCCACCTCATCAGGTCTCCTAGTGAGCATATTATTCTCATATTAAAATATTCTAACAGAATAGTTGCACTGTAATCCAGCAGTTAATCCATGTTCTATGTAGAGAAGTGAGGCAGATCATAAATACATTTTCCACAATCTCAAGACACTGCGAGTGGCAGCTAAGGCTTTTCTTGGTCCCTATTCAGCATCAAGGAGGTGAGTCTCCTGCCCAGTCAGTCCATCATCGTCCCTGTCATTCAGGGGTCCGAGATGAAACAAAGCTCAGGTTCTCAAGAAAGAAAAGAAAAACGTCGCCCTGTTTCAAGACACATGTCAAAAATGTTTCAGTCCTCAGGTAATTTCCTAGGTCTGGTTCTGTTCCTATTTACTTCAAAGCTTCACTGAAAATGAAAGGCACACAAGATGGGATTGAGTTTTGCAGAGAGATATCTGGACTCTTCTCCTGAATCTGGCCATGCTGACAGGAAACTGCCTGTGACAATAGAGGGTTATGCCGAGGGACAAGGTACTTCTTCTCTAAGATAAAATTCTAAATGGTTTTCTTGAATATTCCCCATCTAATTTTCTGCAGTGCACTTAAAGCCCGTCCCTGCAGCTAACAACTACTGCCATTACTCAACATTTGTTTCAGGAATGAAAGCTGAATTATTTAATAGGAAGAGATTATTAGGTAGAATAAGATCACAGAGCCATAAATTTCAGGGGGAGGAGGCATTAAGTTCCTAGGATCAAATCAGTTATTGTTAGCAAAGCACTTCAAACAAGGATTACAACATATAAATGCTTGTTAACTAAGGAAATAAAAACACTGAGCGAGATTGTGCCCTGTCTAGGGATGACCCTGGGGCTTCTGAGAAAATCTCAGAGTCAGCTGTGGCAGTAAGAGCAGGTATTGTAGGTGAGCTGAGCTCAACACATAACATGCAATGATTTCTAACTTTTTAAACCTTGGGAGTTTGGTGCAGTGACAAGTGAAACCAAACAGCGGTTGGCTTCCATATAGGTGGAGGCAGGAAGAGCTGTCCTGTTTCCAAGGAGCCTTGGGAAATACAGTCAGATATTTTTGCCACTGGTTTTCAGCGAGGGCATTGACTCTCTAAGAGTTCAGTTTCTTGCTCACATTCATGCAGAGTAAGAATTGAAGCCAACACTCTCTTACTCCCACACCGAGATGCTCGGCCGCAGTCTCCAGGTAGCCAGGCATGACCAGTAGGTAGTCTCATTAGACAAGTATGTATGTATGTATTTATTTCTGCTTAACCCTTTGATCTTGTGGAATTCTATTGCTCACGAGGCAATGGTTCTTGTTGCAGGACTTAAATTGATGTGGTTCCCCTTATTTGAACTAAGGCTTTCCATGGGTAGACTCAGAAAGGTTACGGAATGCTTATTAGGGTGCTATGAAAACTACAATAAGCTGTTAGATGATTTGGAAGGGTGGGGATTTGTATCTTCTTTAAAAAAAACTTACTGAAACAGTGAAATAATTAAAAAGCATGGTTGTATCAGATGGAGGTTCACTTATTTAGTAAGAATTCTTTTTTTTTTAAGTGGGCTTTTGTGTGAGATGCTCTCCTGGGTTTGGGGAATGTAAAAATCAGAAAGATGAGCATCTTAGAATGTGCTCACCACCAAAGGTATACATAGTCCAGTTATATAACTCTTCTTTCTGGCATGAAGTATTGTAAAAGAAATGAAAACTATTCAACTACTAAGCTATTGTGTTCCAACAAAAATCAGTCTGTGACAGCAAAACCTTGCGTGTATGCACACAAATATGGAAACATAAACACATGTATTTCTATTCAATTACAATGTCAAAGTCTGACTGTACAAGTAAGAAAAGATTAAGGCAATTTATATTTAGCTGTGAGATCAAAATGCTAATAAAATTGACACAGTCCAATCAAACCAAACTGGACTTACATTATGATCCGAATTACTAGCTACTCTTTGTGGAGTAACTATTTGGACCATGCATCATGCCTTTTTTTTTTTTTAAACACTTTTTTTTTATTCATTGTGGAGTATTTGTCCACTTACCAAATATTTTTCACTTGCTATTTGTAACTAATAATCCAAGTACTAGGTTTTGTCAAATTTCATCCTGATTTGACAAAAATCATGAAAATTTAGCTATCATAGACGTCTCACCCTTCATTACCTGATGATACAGATTGGTGAAATCATTACCTCCTCCTTTACTTTTCCCACTTCCTGAAACTGATTTTTTTTCCTGTTCAGTTAATCGAATCTATTTTTGCTTTAGCCTAATGGATAACTTTTATTTTCTGCAACTGCCGGAGCCTACATGTTATTCTTCAAGATAAGTGCCTAAGCAACAGTGCCTTTGGGCTGCCTTTTTTTTTTTTTTAAGGAAAAAAAACCCCACTCAGTATGAATTTGTAGAACAGCTTGCATCTTTTGTGTCTTGTTATTTTTCACCAAGGCCAAATGGATCTCCTTTACCCTTAGACCCCCATCAGGCCAGTTTGCCTTTCTTTTTCCCATCCCCAAGACAAATTAAGAATGCTGAAACCTTTCACTCATAACAAAACAGTGATAAAGCAGGTAACCAGACCTCAGGCTAATCAGGCCTTTGAAAGGAGAGGCCCCAACCTGCACCCTTTGTCTAGCCTGCTGGTAGGTGGGTTTTTTCCAGGCTCTCTTTAGGGGCTCCTTATTCTTTAGTCCAGCAGTGCATTCTCCTTGGAAATGTTTCACTTTTCAGACAGCCTCTGTGTTGATCAAAAAACCCAGAGAGCCACTACAGAAATCCGAACTTCTAATGATGTTCTTTTGTATTTTCTTACAATGGACAATGGCTCCCTCAATACTAATGGCGTCACTACACAGGGAGAAGCCACTATGCGGAGATGGAAGGTGGAGTAAGGGTAGCCGCTATCACAAGACGTGCTGTAACATCTTGGTTAAAAAAAAAAAAATCCTGTTTTCTGTAGCCAAGTTGTTGCTGTCTCTTGTTGAAAATATCAAGATCCCTGCAGAGCGGGACGAGATGGGAAAAGATAAGAGTGGATGCTAATTGTCTGTCAGGAGGCAGACATCACCATCGGTGACATGGTAACAGACCAGCCATCGTATGCTATTCTAATCCTTTTCAGCAGCAACATAACACGAGAAAACTAACTCATGGATAATTTCTCCTTTTAAGCTTCTTCCCTGCAGTCCTTGACCTTTTCACAGGCTAAAAGGAGCGGCCGTTGTGGCTACTGTACAATTTTGTTGAATCAAGCGCGCCCTCTACTGATCAATGAGAATATTACCAAATAGCGTTCAGATGACTGAAATCAGAAGGAAAGATTACTATGGACAGTTGTGGTTGCAAGCATGTTCTTCAGACATTGTAGAAGTTAGAAAACTATAAAAATGTGTGTATTAGATTCCACAGAAACATAGTTACATTTTAATCCATTTTAAACAATGTAACTTGTATTAATAATTTACAAATTGACATGAGTAGATGAGAAAAACTGAAATAATTTTCATCCCATCTTTTCTTTTACAAGTTTTTTGTAGGAGAAAAAACCTGGCATTCTAATAATATATGGAAATAAGTTTTTTTATTATTTTTTTTGAGACAAGCCTCAAGCTGTCCCCCTGGGTAGAGTGCTGTAGCATCACAGCTCATAGCAACCTCCAACTCCTGGGCTCAAGCGATTCTTCTGTCTCCACCTCCCAAGTAGCTGGGACTATAGGCACCATCACAAGGTCTCACTATTTTTTTTTTTTTTTTTTTTGGTTGCAGCCTTATTGTTATTTGGTGGGCCCAGGCTGGATTAGAACCCGTCACCTTAGGTGTATGTGGCTGGCACCTTGCCACTTGAGCCACAGGCACTGAGCTGGAAATAAGTTATTTTTATAAAGTGAAGGTTGTCAGACTTTTGCTGTTATGAGCCAGGAGTCTTTTAGGCTTTGATGGGTGGTAAAGTCTCTGCTACAACTGCTCTGCCATTATCACTGAAAAGTAGCCATAGAAAATGTGTGAATGAATGGGTGCGGTTGTGTCAGTAAAACTATATTTGTAAAAACAAACCAGGCTAGATTGATGTGTTCTATAAAACAGTAAACTTAAAGATTTGTTGAGCCATTGAAGAAAGTATACACCTTCCCAGAGTTACATTCTTTGAAAAAGTTATTCTAGGGGAGGTGGCTGTTGTTTTTCCTTGAAGGCTTCCATCACCTCCAAACATTTTGAAACTTTCATATTAGTTTCTTGATTCAACTTAAAATATTACCAAGAATTATGAAAGGTTAGAACTGGAAGGATCCTTGCAAATGATTTAGTGCAACTCTCTCATTTAAAGATGAGACTATGGCTCGGTGCCTGTGGCTCAAGTGGCTAAGGCGCCAGCCACATACACCTAGGGTGGTGGGTTTGAATCCAGCCCAGGCCTGCCCAAAACAGCAATGATGGCTGCAACCAAAAAGTGGCCAGGCGTTGTGGCGGGCGCCTGTGTTCTCAGCTACTTGGGAGGCTGAGGCAGGAGACTCGCTTGAGCCCAGGAGTTGGAGGTTGCTGTGAGCTGTGATGTCATAGCTTGAGGCTCTGTCTCAAAAAATAAAATAAAATAAAATAAAATGAGACTATTTCATGAATATTCTAGCAATATATATTCACTCTCAATGACTTTTGACTGTTTTGGTAAGATGATGCTTAGAATAATGCTTTAAAACTAGAAGGAATTATACATTATTAATATTACTAACTTATTAGAAGAAAATGACAGACAGTTGCATCTTCTCGTCCTATGAAGATTATAGGACTCATGCAATTTTATCAATAACATCTCTCACATGGAGCCACCACATGTTTCAGTGATATAAACTCACATAGGTATTTTATGCATCATAATTTTATAATTTCATATAAGTTTTATTAGCGATTGGGTATAGAGATGACCGTAATTTGTCTTGGGATTTGAGCAACATTGTGAATAATTTGTGTTGATGATGATAACTAAAGCCCAGTACCTGTACTGTTAGATGATGTGTTGATGGAAGGCAACCAAAGAATGGTATTTTCATGATTGGATTATTTTTAACAAAGGATAACGGTATATGAAGACAGAACAGTTGGGGCACTACATGAAAGTTCTTTGAACTTCATCCATTACTGAGTATTCTGAAGAAATAGTGAATACTGATTGTCTTTCTAGTTAAAACTAGCAATGGTGCTTAAAATAAATCAATTTAGGAATTATTTAGTAAAGATTCATTCAAAACAATGACACTGTGCTAGGTATTCTTGATCACTGGGTCTTCAGCCTAGGGCGAAATTATTGATAAAGTCCCATCTTGGTCTATTTGAATTGCTGTAACAAAATGTCGTGACTTGGATGGCTTATAAATGACAGATAGTTATTTCTCACTGTTCTGGAGACTGGGAAGTCCGAGATCAAGGTGCAAGGTTCAGTGAATGGCAAGGATCGTCTTTCTCACAGGTAATACCTTCTACCCTCAGAGGGTAAAAGGCGGGGGGGAGGCAACGTCATGAGGCCTTTGTTTATAAGGACACTAATTCCATTCAGGAAGCCTTTGCCTTTATGACCTAATCATCTCTCAAAGGCCCGACCACCCACCACTATCACATTAGTGAATAGGTTTCACCATATGAATTTTAGGGGGGGACACAAATATTCAGACCACGTCAGCCTTGAGCTTTGACACTGACAACACAAAAATGATCATGACATCAAGTTGGTTCTAAAGGGAATAGAGTATAGAAGAGACTAATGAGATGAGAAGAAAAGTACAATAAATTGAGAAGTATAATGAAAAGTTATATGGTGAGGGGATTATTTTTTATGGGATCCTGAAGGATGCTTTGTAGTGGCATGTTTGATCCAGGTCTCGAAGGCTGAATAGGACTTAAGGAGAAGAAGTGAAGCAGGGAGGCAGGAAGAGACAGACTTCGTTGACAGAAGGAGCATCATCATTAAAGATGTAAAATGGGCTGGGTATATTTGGAGAATAGTGAATAAATGGTGGTGTTTTGATAGGATGGGATTAATAAATGATGAGATTGTAATAGGTTATTTGGGACCAGACTGGAGGGGCGGATATTAAAAAACAATAAAGGAAGTTGAATAGGTTTGGAGAACCATAGAAAGTTTTTTTAACTTGGTAGTGACATGCTCAGAACTTCAATGGGGATGATAAACTGAATACTTCATCATAAGGAGATTGGCTGATGTTGGAATAACTTGGGAGAAGAGTGACAAGGGCCTGGACTTCCCAGCGCTCTATGTGAATGGATAGAAAGAAATGTTTGATTCCCAAGGTGCAGAAAAATCTATAGAACTGCGTATTGATTAACCAAGGAGCATTCATGTGCACTTGGAAAATGGGTTATTTTGGTACTCAAATTGGAAGGAAATCAATTTGGATATTAGGATTTTGGACTCTGCAGCTCCCTACCCCAAATGGGTTTAGGAAGAAGCCTGAACTCTTATTTGGAAGGACTGCTTCTAATCATGCTGTGATGGTAATTCAGTATTACCTGTCATCTGATAGGCTGAAAAAGTACTCCCTAAAGCTTCTCAGCAGTTGCCATGAGTAAGAAATGACAGTATTCAACATCATTTTCAGAAAGTTGAGCTCAGGAGCGTGTCGAAATTCAGACAGGTTACCCAGCGGTGTCTAATTTTCCAGTTTGCATTTTTGTTCTGAGATCCGGCCTGACTAGATCTACTAATTCGGTCTCATAATGTTTCATTTGCTCATTTACAGAGCAGGGAAAGGTTAATGGCTCGTATGAAGGCCTCTCCTTTGAACTCAGATTTTATCAAAGAAATTCTACAATTGAGAAATGAGCAAGCATGGAAAGATGCTAAAGAGCGTTCATTAGTCATTAGACAAATGGAAATTAACCCTAATCAGATGCCACTGCTGACCCATCACAACGACTAGAATTTAAAATGTCTGACTGTACCCAGTGCTGGGGGCCCACGAAATCTCATACGTGACTTGGGCATGTAAGACGATAAGACCTCTTTGGAAGGCGGTTTGGCATTTTCTTAAAAAGATATATGTATTCCTACTGGAGGACACTCCAAATTGTCCATTCCCCTACATTCCAAAAGGAAGGGCATAGGAGAAATGGAAGCTCGTGTCTGCAACAAAGCTGGTCTGTAAATATTCATAGTGACCCTGTCTGCGATAGCTGAGAGCTGGAAACCACCGAAACGTCCATTATTAATCGAATGGTTAGAAAATTGATATGTATCTATGCAATAAAAAGGAACCCATTATTGATACAAGTAGCAGTATAGATGAATCTCAAAATGATTATGTTGAATAAACAAAGGAAAATAAAAAGACCGTGGTATAATTTCATTGATATACCATTATAAAATACGTAGACTGATCTATTAACAGAAGACAGATCCGTTGTGGCTGGGAAGACAAGGAGTGGCCAGAGGGATTATGCCATAAACTTAACAAATTTTTAGCTGCTATTACTATTAGCCTCTCCCACAAATGGAGAAGAAGTGGGGGATATCGAGATTCAACAAAAAATGACCTGGAAAACCCTGGATTTGTTTTGAATAATTAGACCAATTTTCTGATATTGTGCAGAATATTGTATTGAAATTGAGATTGAGTTGTAGAAAAATGAGTATTTTCTGTAACCCAGAGTAGCTTTGAAATACTTACAAAAATTACTGCAAATCCTCTTTTGTGTTCTTCTGTCTAATGAATGATCATGTTCGTGCTGAAGACCATAAATCCTAGTTTTATACCTTAAATGCCAGTCTCTAAATCTGTAGCATCACAGCAGGCTGCACTAACACACAGTTCGTGTGGTCTCTCTTGGCTGTAGATCCCGTCTTCCTCATGGGATACAGTGAACCTCAGAGGCAATTGGTATATGCTTGTTGACTGACTCAAGGTGGTTTTTTTGGCTTTAGCAATGTGTCTATTTTTGACAGTCTTTGGGCAAAGAGACAAAAATTCTGGGGCCTGAAAGAACTTTGCTTGGTTTTCAGCAGAGGGTTTTACCTTTTCCCATAGACACGTGTTGCAAGTATTCAGAGCTCTGCTGGTATTTAAAGGCAAGGGCCAAAGGTGTTAACTTTTAGTCATGGGATAATCACGAACGATCAATTGTCTTGCCAAAGCTAAAAACACTCCTGTGTCAGTAATACGCAGTGAAGGAAATAGAGACTGCGGGGATGTTGTACCAAATGATCCTCATGCTCTCTCAGGTGTGTGTTTCTTACAAATGGAGGTTCAGGCCCTTGTTTTATATTCTGCCCAGGTTGTCTTGCAGGGGACATAGGCACGTGTCCATCTTAGAGATGACCATTCTCTACCCCTGCTGACTTCACTGCAGCGTCATACAGCTTTGGTACCAGGAATAGTAGTAAAAGGTACAAGTTATTTCATGAGAAATGTTACAGGGAAAGGTCTCAGGTCAAAAGGGGAATGAAGGAGGAACCCAAGAGCTCAGGGCTTCTGATCCCACCTCTCCTAATACTGAATTGGGAAGTTTAAAAATTTCTTGAATTAGAGCAAATAACTGATGTAAAGTTGAAGAGGATGCATATGTCTCCTTAAAAACATCAAGAAATTTACTTTATATTGCCCTGTTTTCTGTTTTTATTCAGAGGCAGTTCTGGGCTTAAATTCCAGCTCTACCACCTCTGTGCTGAAAGTTCAGTTTCCTCATCTGTAAAAAGAAGGAAGCATAGAATTGGTTTGAAGATGATATAATTTTTTTCCTTCTAATTGTTTGGGATTCATTGAGGGCGCAATGATTGCATTTGATAGATGAAGTCCCTCTTTAATTAATTAGGTTGCACTGATTACATTTGTTAAAGTCCCTCTTATGATTGGGTCCTGCCCCCAAGAGGTGTGCCTGCTGCAGTACCTAGAGCATAGTGAGTCCTCAAATATTAGGATAATTTTTGTTTAATTTCTGCGTAGGTGCTGAGATTATAATACAGAATGCATTACAGCACAATTACTTAGGAGAAACCTTGTCTGTCATTCTCTAGACTTTGAATCAACACACAGTAAATTCATATAACTTGGAAACTATTACGTATGGCTATGTGAATTTTATAATCGCCCTTGAAAGTGACAAGATTTAAAAGCTCAGTTATATTTGGCCTTCTGGCCCATCAGAAAATCTGGGGTGGGAGGTGGTATACTGGGCTGATGGTGGGAAATACCTCAGTGACTGAGGACAGTTGAGGAAAAATCAACATGGCCATTCATATAGTATTGAGGATTTATGACATGTCTGAATTTTTAATCAACTAGCTAAATGTCCTTCATACCTCTAAAAGTTTGCCTTCTTTCATTGCCTACATTTATTTATAAATGCATTCTCAGTGACTGTATCTTCCCGTCTCCCTAAAATACTGGAGAGCTATTTTCAAGTTTTAATAGACTTCACTAGTCAATAAGAACTAATTATCAGCATTTCTATTTCATATCACTTGCCCCATATATCCACTATGATATTTTACCTTATAAATCCCCAATTCAACTGTAAAAACCAAATTCTTGAACTATCCACTAGGGGGAGGGCTTGCTCTTCCATTAATGTGGCTTTTCGTTTCAAAAAAATACAAGTGCAATTTAGATTTTTCTCTTCCTAGTGGAAAGCTGAATGCTTCAGTCCTAGTATTATGAACCCTGATTCACGTCCTGGTGATATTTTGGCTCTTTCGAGATTGACAATGCAGAATTCACTTGAAGAGGACAGACGTCTGTTGGTGGGTGAACAGTGTTTAGTTTCTTATTGGAAACTAAAGTAACAGCTTCACATGAAATATTGTTTTTCACAGAAACGTCACAGTGCTCTAAAGACCCCATCGGAGGTCTCCCTTCTGTCTCTTTACAGAGATGACTTCCTGCAGGCTGTTCCTGTATCCTGCAGCCATACTTAGTAATCTTTGTCTCCACCACTTTGATGGAACTCTTCAAAATAGATGTTTAAGGATGACATGAACGCTTCTAGTACTTTTCAAGCAGATTTCCAAAAAAGAGAAAGTAACTTTTAAAAAGCCTGGGTGTATTTGAGTTTCCTAATGGTTCCAAGTAATATTAAATTTGGCGTTCACACAAAAAAAATTGGCGTTCACGTAAATGAATTGTGGTAATCACATGTCACTTTAGAAACAAGTTACAGAAACACACCCTCGTGTTCACACTTGAAAGTGGGAGATAAGTAACATGGACGTGCAGATAGAGTGTGGAATGATAGACAATTAAGACTCAGAAGGGTTGTGGGGTAGGTGGTGGATGGACGATGAGAAATACTTAATGGGCGTGATGTACTATGTTCGGGTCATAGACGCTCTAACAGCCATGACTTTACTATGCAACCTGTACATGTAACAAAATTACACTTGGACCCCATACATTTATACGAATAGATCAAACCCAAATCATAGCATTTTAGCAACATGCAAGACAATATATAATAATGGAATGTGGATGTACATTAACCAGAATAAGCTGAGAGCTAGAAGAGGTTCATGTTCCTCTTGGGTGAAAAAATGTGGGCTTGTTCAAAGCACCATGATTGTTACTCATCTGGTACTCCGAGAATTTAAAGTTAGGTAAAATGGTACAGCCTCTTGGGAAAAGTTTGGCAGTTGCTTGAAATGTTAAATACATCCTATGACCTGGCAATTTCAGTTCTAGTTACTTACCCAAGAGAAAATTATATAGTCACACAAAGACTTGTGTGTGAATGTTCATTAGCAGCTTTATTCACATTGGCCAGAAAATAGAACTCAAATGTCCATCGTCAACTGGTAAATGGATAAACGGTAAGTTGTCTAGCGATGACAGGATCCTATGGGACAGCCAAAGTGAATGGAGCACTGATGCACATTACAGCATGAATGGACCTCGGAAACACCGTGTTAAGAGGAAACAGCCAGAGGCGAGAGATTACGTATCATAGAGTTCTGTCTAAAGGAGAAGTCCTGAAAATGTTACTCTGTAGTAGCAAAAAAGCAATGGTGAATGGGGAATTGAAGCAGTAATAAGAGGTGCCTGCAAATGGGCATGGCATTTCTTTTGGGGGCGATGACAATGTTTTAAAATTGAATTGTGGTGATGGTTGCATAACTCTATACAATTTCCTAGCAGTCATCAAATGAGACAGACTTAAAACATTATGTATAAAGCTATTCAAAGTTAGTAGAATGCATCTGAAGATCAAATGTTTCATGAAAAATTTTAAAGATTCTCCTGGAGCAAGGAAACCAAATTCATGAGATCTTTCAGCTTCCTGGGCCAGCTCTTTGTCTTAAAGAATCAGAAAAGAGTAGGAATACATGACTTTCATTTCTACCGCCAGGAGAAAAACAGCCAAATGCTTCTAAATCAAAGCATCGGAATTCAAGATAAGGAGCTTGTGTTTGCCTGTGACCTGTGAAACATTCCTTTAACTCACACAATCCACCAGTCTCCGAACTTGACCAAATTCGATTAGATTTGGTCCTTTTTCTCAAGGAATGTGGATATGTTATTTGCATATCTTGAGCAATTTAGTATTATTGGGAGGTGAGGTGGATACAAAGAAAATAATTTTTCTTCCTAGCTAACTTCTGACGATAATCTGTGCCTGCTCTTCTCCGTGGGCCTCTGAGACCTTCCTTTCCTGTTGTCTGGCCAGAACAATGAGTTCTATTTTCTGATACCGGTGCTGCTGAATTTAAGGTATGGCATAGGTCTAAAAAGCACTTAAGACAGGAATCTTAAGGAAAATATGTGAAGTGCAAGAATATTCACATATCCACTTATTAAAAAGAATGAATCTCTTATCTTTCTCAAACCCCATAAACAATTGCTACTATTTTGAGAGTTGTTGAAAACGTTTGGAATTTGTTTTACAGAACTCATAAAAATCACACTTAGATTTAAAAGGAAATGATGGTTTTTCCATCTTTAGGGGGTAAACATGTTGTCTTAACATGTCCTTGAGAAATTGTCCTTGAAGGAGTTACCTTGTTGAATGTTCATGGAGTCTATGTGGGGTCAGATTTTACCCTCCAGTCTGTTCCATTCCCCTGCCCAAACTTTGTGTTGTCCATTTACTCAGTAACTATTGAGTGCTTACTGTGTGTTGGTCTCTATATGGACAGAGCTGATGTGGACACAGCATCCAAACTTCTATAGTTCCTGTCCTGAAACCCATTTGTTTTTTTTTGTTTTTTTGAAATAGTCTCACTATGTCATCCTTGGTAGAGTGCTGTGAAGTCACAGCTCACAGCAACCTCCAACTCTTGGGCTTAAGTGATTCTCTTGCCTCAGCCTCCCAAGTAGCTGGGACTACAGGTGCCTGCCACAATGCCTGGCTATTTTTTGTTGCACTTGTCATTTAGCTGGTCCGGGCCGGGTTTGAAAGTTTATTGAGGAAGAGAAAGATGGTAAGAAAGCTTACAAAGCAGGATACATTCACTGTAGACAGTGCCTCCATTGCCAAGGACAAGTAGGCAAAGATGCTGCAAAGCCCATTTTAATAAGTGATCTTCAAACAGGAAGATGAATAGATGACCAGCTGAGATATAGAAAAATTTTGAGCATCTATTTATCCTTAAAATTTGTTCTAAATTTATTTTTTTGTGAATGCATTGAAAGTATATATTAATCTAGTTGAATATGTGTAATTTAGAAGTTATAAAATACATATGAAATGTGCATGCTTTTATTTACTGATAGAAGTTTGTTTATAGACTATTCACAAGTGGCTTGTGAGAAATTTTAGATAATTAGTAATTATTATTCTCTTCAAATATACATCAAATAGTAAATAGAAGTAAAACATTATGGTTTCTATTTAAATGCAGCTTCAAGATAAATTCCCTATACCCCCAAATGACCTGCCTGCTCTTAAGTATGTCATATCTAGAATAATTTTGGAATTAGCATATCTCATGGTCAGTAAAGACAAATTAAGCAATTATGGTGCCACATGGGTAGGAACGAGTATTAGGATGTTGGTAGCACACAAGAAGAGCTGGACAGATAGCTCGTGGGGTTAGAGGAAACTTGTCTGTGGACAGAGCATCTAACCTGGAACTGGAAGGCTGTGTAGAAATTTGATATCAGCACAGTAGGAGAACAACCTTCTGGGAAGACAGAGCCTGAGCACATCACATGAGCACGTAGATTTGGGGCCACTAAGAGTGTGGTGGAAATGTGGTGTGGGTGGTAAAGGGAATGAGCCTGGAGGCCTGAGAGCCAGCAGAGCCAGGCCAAGAAGAAAGAGCCTAGTCGGGGAGTTTGACCAGCTTCCTGAGGGATCAGGAGAGGCGTGGATACATTATTAGTGGAGATGTGACCTTGTGAGCAATGTGCTTTAGAAAGATGTGTCTCTAACTGTAGTCTGATACCAAGGTCATCTGGCCCAGGGTTCCACTGTAAATATTAACAATGTCCCCTTTTAATCATGAGACTCGATTTTGATGGTAAGTCATGGTTTTTCCAAGAACAGATGAGTGAAGGACCAGGAAGAATGAATAACCTGAGATGCAGTTAGTTGTTGTGGCCTGGAGAAGAGATGGCATCTGGCATTGAGTTAGTGACAGTGAAGATAGGATTTAAGATGAAGAATACCAGTGGTTGATTCGACCTGGGGATGAGGAATGATGGGAACCAGCTGTGACCCGCATCCAGGTTACGGAGATACACAGAAAACGAGCAGGATTTCTGGCTGGAGAAAGACAACTGAGTTTTGAGAGCGGTGGAATTGCAGGTGTCTGTGGGAGGTTTGAGAGATCTGGTCTACCTTTTGATAGTATGGATGTGAACTTTAGTATAGAATTCTGAGCAGAAGATAGAGATTTCAGGGTTGTCAGAGTAAACATAGTAACTGAAACTATTTGAGTGCTTGAGGTGGCCCAGATCGAATAAGAGCGAGAAGAGGCTTGAGATGTATGAACAAGAGAAGAGAAGTTCACAGAAGAGACGGGGGCCGAGAAGTAGAAAAGAAGAGGTGTGATGTCTTCCTGCCCCCAAGAAGGGTTTACTCCAAGTGGGGAAGATGTCAACAGTGTTGGATGCTGTAGAGAATAAGTTAAGAACCGAGAATAAGCACATGGTCACCTTGGCAGAATAGTTTTAGGAATTTTTTTTTTTTTGAGATAAAATCGTCTTTGTCACCCCAGCTAGAGTGCTGTAGCATCATAGCTCACAGCAACCTCAAACTCTTGGGCTCCAGTGATTCTCATGAGTAGCTGGGACAACAGGTGTGTACCACAATGCTGGAGATATATATATATATATAATATGTATAATATGTGCTGGCTATATACATATGTATGTACACACATGTATATGCACACACATGTATGTGTACATAAGTATGTACACATGTATATGCACATACACCCATATATTCATGTATGTACATATATATGATATACATATATACATAGGTACATATATGTATATATTTTTAGAGGTGGCGTCTCATTCTTGCTGAGACTGGTCTTGAGCTCCCTGAGCTCAAGCAATCTACCTACCTTGGCACCCAGAGTTCTATGGTTACAGGCATGAGCCACCGTGCCAGGCAACTTTAGGACTCTGAATACCTATATGTGTATCTCTGTTAATTGAAGAGAGATGATAGTGGTCTGTAGAGAAGGAATTAATTTCTTCACTTTATTAATGTGTTCCAGTTCCTAGAAAGCATAATAGCCCAGTTAACATGCTTGTGTCCTTGAAAACCCCCCAAGGGGTTTAAAGGTGAGATTCCCCTGGCTCTAAAGAAGACTGGAAAGAAAGATATTTACTACCTGCATGGAGGAAGTCTCAAGGTCTCCCAGAGGTCACGTAGTCGGTGGCCTGCTTTTCCTCTAGATGAGGCTCTAACTGGCTGTGAATTTCACTTCTCCCTTGTCTCACAGACTGGATGCAGTCAATTACCTGCTGTCCTTTGCCTTGAACTATTTTGGTACTTGATTTTTATAATTATCAGTACTTATTTTTTTTAGAATTATCAGTAAGTGCCCTGACTATTAACTTACTGGAAGCGTGATGAATGAAACCCAACTACCAGGATGCATTCTGGGAGCGGGGTGTGGGAGCTCAGACCCTCATCTCAGGTAGGCATGGTTTCTGCGTTGAGGCTCAGTTTCCCGATCTGTAAAATGTGGACATTAATAATAACCTCACTGTGTTGTTAGAATTAAATCACACAAGATTTATACAAAGTACTTAGTTGCCTGATCCATAGTCAGTACTCAAATGAAAGCTCATCATTAGATAAATTGTTTCATCTTTTTTTTTTTTTTTTTTTTTTGAGTTTGAAAAATGTCATTGCAAAAGGCTTTATGTGTATGGAGAAGTCAGGAGAAGCCATTCCAAGGTCAGGATTAAAGTCACTATCAGGGTTGTAAGAATAAAGTTGATAGCGTGTTTATCTGCAATATTCATTTGCCTGCTGTGTTGAAAAACCAGAGATAATCTTCTTAGTGTCACTCAACCCTCTACAGCTTGCTTCTTCCTTGAATTTGCGAAAACTCAGCTGTCCTTTTCTGTTTTATATTGCAAATTTGATTTCCACTTCCTGCAGAGAAATTATGACCTTTTTGGGTATCACTTAAATATAAAGTTTAGCTGAATCGTCCTAGGAAATCTGAGGTTACTGAGTACAAGAGTTCTTAGCTGTGTGACGATGTTCGTAGGCCGAGCTGCCAGAGGGTGGGCATATATCATCCACCCTTCACCATGTGGGAAGGTCACCTCCTTCCAGGGTGCTTTGAAAACCAAAATGTACTTAGATGTATGTACTTTGAAAGATTTAAAGCATTATGAGTTTATTAGCCACCAACATCGAATATGCAAGGTCATTAGAACTCTGGAAGAAAAGAAAGATGTACTATTTTTAGCTGCTAACCAGAGAGAAAATTGAGAAAAAGTGAAAATGCAACTAGATATTCTTAATGCACAGAAGAACTGCAGAACTGCTGGTCGGCTGAACTGTGTTCTGCACAGGGGCTGTGGAAAGACTTAAACCCTGAACACTTGGCTTCGGTGAAGTCGTTACTAGCCTGCTCCAGTGTTTCTCATTAATTAAGGTTAGAAACTTAGGTGGGAAGGAAGAACACCGGCTCAGGTTGGGGACATTGACAAAGTGTAAATAAAAGTGACAGATAAGTGGATGATGGGGTCTGGATAATTAGAAAACAAAGGCAGAGTGGGTTTGAAAATGTTCCAGAAATGAGAAGGGGCAAGGGATCTAGAAATCAAAAGATGTGGCATGGGAAGAATGGAGTGTGTTAAAGCCAGAGCGGTTCTGGATAGTGAGTGATAAAGCCTGAGCCCCTCCTCTCCTGAAACGACTTTTCTGCAGCGCCATTGCTGCTGCTTTTAGAGACAATATGAACCGGAGGTAAGAGAGTTTTATAGCATCTGAGAGACAGCAGGATGCCAGCTCTGGGGGGAATGAGTCACTTTCCCTATTAGAGTGTGGCGATACCAATCCGTCTTCCTGCATAAATTTTTATACTCATTTAACTGATTTGCATCGTGCCTCGGGATCATTTGGATTTGGGGTATCCTGCACATGAGCCAGTACATTCTGCGATAGTATTTTTAGTTTAGATTTTTAAAATTTTTGAAATGGAGTTTCCAGAATTACCTGTTAAAAAAAATAAGAAGAGTGGCTCAGACCCATGCTTTACAAAACTGTACTAGAATTCATTGCCTGCTCAACTGCATAGTAAGTCTTAGAATTTTTAATGGCAGGAGTTTGTGAGCTATAGACCAAAAAATGATGAAAGAGCCATTAAAGCTAACCTTCCTTCTGCTGATACTCATCACGATGGCCCCCAGCAGAGACTGCGACTCTCGTTCAACTTGAGTCATCCCAGACTCATCATCCCGGTTGCCACGTGTTCGCTGCTTCTCTTCAAGTTTCACTGATGACTGTTTTTCCCGATTTGTTGCCTGCCTTTGGAAAGATAGCTGCGAGCCAGGAATACTCATTAACTCAGCCAGACATGGGGGACGGAGTGAAGAAAGGCAAACTTTTCTTACTGATGTAAAGTCATTTTCGGAACGATTAAACCTCTAGAGGAGAAAATGATTTTTTTCAGTGCCTATGCCGTGCCTTGTAGAGTCTGTCACAAACACTGCCACTGACTTTTAAAGGTACTGTTTAAAAAACCACAGCCGGTAGGCAGAATATTTAAATATTGCCCCGCCACGATGCCCGGCAGCTGTCGCTGACTAGCATTTGAAGTGCATAATACTCAAAGTTAGAGCGGTCTCCTGGGAGGTGTGCAGAGAGAGTGAGCTAAAACTTGTTCTCTAGTCTGTCTCCCTGATGAGAAGCTGTGGCTTAGAGGGGACGTGGGGAGGGAGGGAGAGAATCGGAAAGGTAGAGCCTTCTGTGTGGGTGAGTGGGTGACAGAATGAAGCAAGGTAATCTGGGCTCCGCTGACTTATTCCTGGCACTTGTCTCTGTACAAACTCAGGAAGCTGCCTACTTCGTGAGGTTTTTGATGAAAAAAATTACTTGAAATAATAATAAAAGAGGTTCACAGGATGCTTGCATTTATTTATTTTATTTTGAGACCAAGTCTCACTGTGTCACCCTGGGTAGAGTGCTGTGGCATCACAGCTCACAGCAACCTCAAACTCTTGGGCCTAAGCGATTCTCTTGCCTCAGCCTCCCAAGTAGCTGAGGCTACAGGCGCCTGCCACAATGCCTGGCTATTTTGGGGTTGTAGTTGTCATTGTTGTTTGGCAGGCCTGGCCTGGGTTCGAACCCGCCAGCTCTGGTGTATGTGGCTAGCGCCCTCGCTCCTGAGCTACAGGCACTGAGCCTACTGCTTGCATTTAAAGTGGAGTCTTTCCTCTGTGATGTAAGCTGTGTAACTGATCAGTAAAACTGGACGAAATAGCCCAACTATCTCAGGGAAAGTGAGATTAATTCTCTTGTGGTACATCAAGTAATTTGGGTTCTTTCCCTCCTCTTAAAAAATGACCACGACAGGCTTTGAGAAAATTTATGGATGATACTTACAAAAAATAAAAACGAGAAAATAAAGTTCTACAAACTCTGATCAGTGTCTCCTCCAAAAGTATTATAATTCCAACTTTAAAACCGACTTATAATTCAAACTTGAAAATGGAGATAGATGGACTCTTTGTAATACTCAGGTTATACCATTCTTGATAAAGTGCCTGACCTTTGTGGGTTCACATTGGGAATGTTTTGCTTAGTGCCAGGTATTCTGTAAGTACAAAGTGTTAACTGATGGTGTGACTTTAGAGAGACTTACATTTGGGATTGCATTTTTGAATACTGAATTTGTTTTAAAAATCGCTTTGGATTGAAGCATATATCTTGATATTCTTCATTTTTCCAATGGCTTGCTAACACCTTTGAAGTATTTAAATGTATTTCTATAACCATAGGATTCCTCTTTAAGATGCTTTTTCTTTGCTGTCAGGTTTAAAAACCTAAATCCGATGGAGGCAACACTGTGTTCTTTTTTCATGTTACATCCCAGTGTCAAATAACTTTTATAGTTGAGAACTTTTTCCTGACAAAACTAAATTCCTCCCTTTAAATTTTAAGCCAATATATCAGAACCCAAACCCAGACCCTGTCTACCCACCTTGTACAAAGCTATCATTCTTTTCCTCTCCTGGAGTGAGTGATGAGATTGAAAAAAGGCTGTTTGGTTTCACATCAGGGGCCAATGTTTCACCTTGACAAACTCATGAGATTGTTGTATTTATTGATACAGTTCCATGACCGATCTGGGAGTCATCTCTTAGCGATTTTACCATTTTTGACGATGAGGAATGAGAAAGTTATGAGATGCTGTCACTCCAGAAGGAGACAGTACTTGCAGAACAAATGCTCTGGGATAATAATTTCACCCTGCGGGCTCTCGGAGACTAACAGCAGCTTTTCTAGGTGATTAAAATTTCAAAAGACACAGATACTCATTTAAAGGTAATGGGATTGAAGATAAAAGAGCTCAGGGGGTGTGGTTAATTCCTTAGGATCTAGCCTGGACTTGTTACAGCTAATGTCCCATTATGGGACAATGTCCATTATTAGCCTAAAGGGTTTTCTACATTTCCATTTTCAATGCAAATCTAATTATCACAAACATATCAAATTATTGGAGACGAGTAGAGAAAACAGGAGGGTCTAATTGTTGTATATTAACCATTGCTTTTATTTATGCAGACAAGGCACTGTTGGAGATCAAAAGATACGTAAGACAGTGTTCTTGTTCTTAAAGAACTAACGCTTCAAAAAGTGCAAAAGTGAAACTTTTACAATGTGAGAAGAGAAGAAACAGATAGGAAAGAAAACTGAAGTTTTTTGGGGAAAGACAGGGTAAATCTGCCATGTTAGTGGAATAGGAAAGACAGTAAATGCACAGGTGAATAATATTTCTTATTGTAAGGATTATGAAGAGAATAACATTTGGTGGCATGATAGCAAATGGAGGGATTGAGTTAAGTCTCACCAAATTTTTAAGGATTTCTTCACCATCTAGCAAATACTGACTGACTTGGTGTCTATGGAAGGCTGGGCATTGCCTCCCACATATCATTATCCTTTTCACCAAAGAGCCTTCTCCTAAATTTCCTGGCTGGCTTCTGCCTTATTTCTGTGGTACCATCTAAGGTTCTGTCTTTAGTCTCCACCTCCAGGCTAACGTGTGCCACTAGTGTCGTTAAGACTGCGGGTCAGATGAGATCATACGAGATCGTATATAGGAAACTCCATTATAAAATCTATTCAACAGATACTTATTGCACAACTTCTATATGCCAGGAAGACATCAGCGAGTAACACACGTACCTCTGGTGGAGTTTATAATCTGTTTAACAATAGGTTATGATTATTCCTTTTTATGATTTTTGTGAAAAGGCAAATGTAAAGCTAGAATTTCTGTCATGAAGCCATTGTCCCTTGCATTTATTATACTGAGACTTCAAACCTTTGCAAAGCAAAGACGGTACTGTATTTTAGAGGCACCTTCACCCCACATTCCTGTGCCTTGTATCATTGCTTTACTCTTAATCAAGTTTGCTTATTAAGGGAGGTGAGGTCTCTATTTCAACTTGATCGTTCAGTGTTTTGTACTTCCAGCCTTCTGTTTTATTTCAAAATTTTATTTTACAAGGAATTTGTCCTTTATCCTCTAAGCAGGCATGAAGCTGTAACTTAGTACATGCCTCATGGTTCAATCCACTACCTCAAACCCCCCCCCGGTGAGTCTATTTATCTTTCAACCCTGATGCGTTTTAGCAGACTAAGGAGTATTGGTTGAAGATGCGGAGACATACATCTTACGGGGAAATGGGGCAGCTTAACGTCTTCTGCTTGGAGATGGGCACGATGCCCAAAACATTCACAGCAATAAAATGATTCCTTAGCTTAGAATGATTAATGGGAAGGAGGTGCCTCTTGATTCCTCAGCTGAATTCTGCAGATGACAAAACAAATAGGGGAGAAGAAAAGAAACTTGCTCTTAGCTTTTTTATGGCCCAGGAAAGGTTAAACCAACAGGAAACTGTTAGGCCATAGACTATCCACCGTCCACTAGGTCAAAAGAACCCGGTGCCGTGACCACCCTGCAAATTGTCCACATGCAAATGAACGACATTCAAGGTGCCCAGGCAAATGACAGTCAGGGCCCACTATGAAACCCATTTTTAAACATTTACTCATCTGTGCTCACAATTTTTGCTGTGGGAAATGACTTATAGTGTATAAAACACACAGCACAATTTAGGAGTCCCTTGGAAAGTGCTTGGCTCACTGACTCCTATGAGAACCCACGGTTTTATATTTAAAAAGGCAGGTTTGGGCTGCACCTGAGGCTCAGAGGAGTAGGGTGCCGGCCCCATGAACTGGAGGTGGCGGGTTCAAACCCTGCTCTGGCCCCAAACTGCAAAAACAAACAAACAGGCAAGTTTTTCTCCACTTGTGGAGACTGACCTATTCTCTCCCTGGAATGTATTTTCACTTAGCGTCACTTGCTTCTTTCATTTTTTCTTTGATGTGATAAACTGTGCAAAATTGCAAGAAAATAAGAAAAAAGGAAACAGAGGAAAAGAACCCCCCTAAAAAATTGTTCAGCTGAAATAGTGAAATGAAAGGACAAAAAGAAAAAAAAAATCAGAAGAAAACCTGACTTACGTCCCTTGTGGGTTCCCTCTTCCCCCACCAGTGAAAACAAAGTCAGCTATGAATTATTATACAATTCTCTAATCTATTTATAAAAAATGGGTGACACATTCACAGCAGTAGCACAGAGAGGACACTTTGAGATTTGGAGAAAATATCCTTTTTGGAAATCGCAGTGTGACGAGGCTTTTTTGGATTCTGGCTGGGTTGCTGCATAGCCTTGAGATAAGGACAGTTGGGAGCCTGACAAGAAAGAGAATCAGTGGGAAGAAGATGGGGTGGTAGGGACAGAAGGTAGAAAAAGGATGACCTGAAAAAATAATCCCGACAGGGCTCTTTCATTTCAGACAATAGTAACTTCTCTGCAGTGTGTTTTTTGGGAACTGTCATTTTTTAATCCTGTGTGTCAAGATAGACTGCTATGTGTTTTCTGCATAGTTTATCTAGAACAATCAGGCAGGTGCCTGCAAGAATTTTTATCTCTCTCCCCCCTTCATCTAATGTATTTTCTATCATCAACAGATTGTTTGACCAGACAAGGAGCCTCTGACAGGCAGGTGTATAATTACAAAATGTTGTTTTAACCTCTCTGGCGTCGGTTCTGCTGATTCCTTTTCCTACTGTGATAACCACGATATTGAAAAAGTGCAGATTATGCCCAAGGACAGAGTTGTGTGAATGAGTTGGAAATTAATCAATCTGAAGTTCTGCAAAATTTAAATCAGAAATGGCTAGCTTTATAAGTTTGAATCTTTTTTTTTTTTTTTCCTGGAGGCACTAAGTGAATACTCAAGGACAGTAATTAACCCTTGACTTGTCAAAGAGGGAAAATTCCCCTCTGCTAATAAACCCAGGAGTGAAGAGTCTCTGAACTCGCTTTAGCATCTGGCTGGAGAGAGTCGGGATTCAACTGAGGAGCATCTGGGCTGCTAAGGGATTGGGGAGCACTTGGGAGCTTTCTTTCTAAGGACTAAAGCACTGTTTTCTTGTGAAGATTTGTGTTGTCCCAGGGTCAAAGGGAATTGCAAAGTAAGGGGAAGGAATCAATTCAGGGCAGCCAGAATCTTCTTTCTCCTGTTGGCACATTTGGTGCTTGGGAATTACTACGTTAAGTGTGCCTTACTACATGGTGGTTTTGCTTTTTTTCATTTGTCCCCATTATAATAACATAGGAAATAAAAATATTGCATATTCACTTAAGGATATTGGATTTCAGGTTAAGATGTTCCTAACATATGGTTATTCAAAAGATGCTGCTGGACCAAAATTGTTTCTCTGAGAACATAGCATTGGTTAAAGCAAATGACAGTTTCCACTTTTTCTCTTTTGCTAGTTCCTGGGGCCAGCATCCTTACTGCTGTCCAGTAGAACTTTCTGGAATGAAATGTCCCATATCTGCACCATCTATTCTGGTAGCCATCAGCCGCGTGTGTTAGTGAGCATTTGAAATGTGGCTCGTGTGACTGGGAAATGAATTTTAAATTGTATTTCATTTTAGCTCATTTAAATTTGAATAGGCACATGTGGCTAGGTGCTAAGCCATGGACCAAAGGATATGAAAGCTAGAAAAAAGCCACTGAGGATGTATTTATCTACATTGGGAGCAATTCTTAGATGCTAGAATTAGAATTATTAAAATGTCACAGTGTTGTCACTTTACCAAATAAATTTGTTTTGTCTTTTACTTTTTCAATGAAGGGGGAAATACAGTTTTCAGATGAAGTAAGCGGTTCAGCGAATATGCTTTCTTAAACCATTTCTCCTATGTTGTGTAGGAAATTGATCTCTGAATCATCATCTTCCATGTCTGCTCCATGGAAGACACATCATGACACAAAGTCGTAATTGAACACGAATAGTCTGAAAGTTGCATAGCTCAGTTTTGTTTAGAATTAGACTTTCTTTTTTTAAAGCTATCAGGAGAACTGTTGAAGTATTAGGTGAACGGTATCAGGTGACGTGTTCAGGGGTCATGAGCTTTTTGTATTATAGATGTCTTTGTATAAGAAGTTAAATTATAGATATTTAATGTTTTTTCCACTATTACAGTGAAATGTTTATGTGACTTTTATTGCATCCATGTGTTAGCTATGCAGTGGCGAGCCAAATGATCTCTTATCTGGAACCAGAAACTTGACTCTTTGGGGATGATAGAACACAGCCTGTCTTAATCTTATAAAGACCAACATTTTTTTCATTTTAGATGACTTTTACCCTGCCCGCAGAAGAAACAGTGAAAAACAAATGTAAGCTATTGAAATGAAGTTTTACTCCCATAAATTTTAGTTATGTACCAAACACATATTTTGAAGTTATTTAAAACATATAGGCAAGAAGTTAAAGACTTTAATCCATAAAGCATCAAAGATGGAAGGGGAGGGAGCATGAAGATGCTGGTTAGAGGTCTGATAGGATACTGGGGATTCTTTTCTGCTTGTTTGAAAGAAGTAGGAAGTCAAATTATCTGCTGAGGATGAGGGAGAGAAGGGTTGGAGGTTTGATGATGAAGAGAAGAAGGAAGGAAACAGTCATCTTAAGGAAGGAGAGCATGAGGTGGTGCCTGTGGCTCAGTGGGTGGGGCGCTGGCCCCATATACCGAGGGCAGTGGGTTCGAACTCAGCCCTGGCCAAAAACTGCAACAGAAAATAGTTGGGCATTGGGGCAGGTGCCTGTGGTCCCAGCTACTTGGGAGGCTGAGGCAAGAGAATCGCCTAAGCCCAAGAGTTGGAGGTTGCTGTGAGCTGGACGCTACAGTACTCTACTGAGGGCGACAAAGTGAGACTCTGTCTCTAAAAGAAAAGAAAGAAAGTAGAGCATGATTGGACAAGGAAGAGAATTACGTGATCTCCTGAAAGCATTTAAGGCTCGGTTCAAGGTCATGAATGTAAAGCAGGAAGGACCTGCCAACTTCTCCTGGGTTTGTCTTCACCACATTCATCGCCCAAGTGCCGGTGGGAGAACAGGCAGCCTTGGGTTTCCCAGGTGTATGGTTTTGCCAGGAAGAGTTGAAAGTGGAGGAAGATCATTGAATGGAACAGTGTGGTTGTGATAACTGATGAAAAAATTTCAGATGAGGAGGGAAGTAGGATGTAGGGGGTGTTCAAAATATCGTGGTGGTGATGATGATGGCTGGGAGTTTCTGGGGAGTTCTAAGGACTGTTTGAATTATGGTGCCAGAAGGTGTGACCTAGAAAGACACAAGACGGTAGTCAAAGAGTGGGACTCTTGACATTGAGATAGGAAGAACATGTTATTACTAGTGATGAAGTCGAGGTATAGCCATGAGAATGACTGCAAACTGTATGCGTGTGTTTTAATCTACTCTGTGGGAGGGGAGTATAGTACCGTGTCACCATATCAGAGGGTATTTGACAATTTAGAACTAATAGAACGTAGGGAACAAGAAAAATAGCATGTGATCTTACCCTATCTCTATTAAAACATGTTTTTGATGACCAATAGGATTTTTTAAGGGTTCAATATTACGAAACCTTCCATGGCTGGTGATAGCAGAACTTTGAAAGTATCTTCACCTGAAATAACTCTGAGAGAGAGAGATTTTCACACAGTTTTGAAATGTGTGGTCACCGTGCAGATCACTGCCCATCTGGAACCTACTCAGTTCATAGACGTTTTCAATCTGGTTTCCAGGCAGTACCTCCATGAATACAAAATGATTTACGGAGAAACTGGAAACCATAGCTTTCCCTCTGTTCTTTCTGACCTTTTAGAGGCAAATGCAAGAGCCAATGTCACAGACGACAAATTTTTATAGGATCACGAGGCGACCTGGAATTACTTTCAGAGCACTAACGGAGTTGCACTCTGAGAAAATCCTAGCTCGCTCAGATCAAGGGCTTTCCATTATTTCTTGCTCGGTATCACTGGTTTAAATTCAACTTCACATATATCTCATTTGCTCCAAGGGTGTTGGCTTTTAATGTGTGCTGATGGCATTTAATATTATTTTAAGTAATTGTTTCATTTCACTGAAATGTTTGCAGTAATCCATATTATTCAGACCAAGGGAATTGTCTCCAACAAACTCTGATTCAGTTATCCAACACCTTTTGTTGATGATGGCATTTGATAATTTGGAAAAGTAATTAGGACAACATTTGGTAGTCTATACTTGTGGAGACTTTTGTACCATCTACCATGAAATCTTCTTAGTGTTTACTTACCACTTAGGTTTAGGTAGCCTTGACCTCTACTTCATTGCACTTGCAAATAGAATTCCTTGCTTCCTGAGGCTTTTAAGACAAGTTCTGGACTCATGATTTCAACTCTCTACTTTGGTCTATAGCTCTAGTGCCAGCCAGGCTAACCTTGGCAGCAATGCTCCACAGGTGGGGTGGTTCAGAATTTGTATTAATTTATGCCACCATGTAGTATGTGAGGCTGAATATAGACAAGTACTTGGAATGAGAAGCCCAGGTGGGTCAGTTGATGCAGGAATTTAATAGGGAATTATGATCTGGCAAGGATGTTTCTCTGTTTTTATTTATTTTGAGAAGATATTTAAGTTTCAAGATCTTCTGACATCCTAAGGTTCAGAGGATAGAAGGATTTTCTTTGTTCTTGGAAACTCTGAACACTCTTCTCCATCACAGCTGCAAATTTGTTGTTGCAACTTTTGGACCAGATTTCTGGTTCTGGTCTCACAAAGCAGACGCAGTAGGCTAGAAGACAGAGCGTTAAAGAAGAAATTTAACATTATTTTTTCTTTCTAAATGGATTACCTCTTACATGATGTAATTTCAGACTTCTCCATTTTTTAAAGTACTTTCTCCTTTCATGATTGATTTAAAGCTTTATTCACAGTTAAATGCAAATGCCTGCATTTCACCAGCTGAGCCTTTCTGGCAAGTGTAGTAAGTGGCAAGTCCCTGACCTCAGGGCAGGTTTTGAAAGAGACCCAGCAGACAGGCTGACAATGGTACCTTGTCACCACATCAGAGGGTCTTTGACACCCTCTCTTGCGTTCAGCTTCCTCCTCACTGCACTGGCCATATTCACGCTGGTCTCCTCCTCCCTCTGCCCCAGTTTTTCTCTCTCCTCCTTTGCTTCCATCCATCTTTCTTCCCCTCCCTCCATCCTTCTCTCCTTCCATCCCTTCTTTCTTCTGCCTTTCCTGACCACATTCCATGGAACTGACTCTTCCTTTTTGAAATCTGGAAAACGTTTCCGTGTATGTCTCAGTTTTGATGATTCTGTTTAATAATTATTTTCATTTTCTGAAACAGGGTAGGCTCATTTAATTGGCAGATTCGTTATTTTTTGTGTGTGATTTCTCATGGAAACTTTCTTACAGTATACAAAAATGAACTGTTGTCTCTATTCCACTTATAGGACAGACCAAGATTTCACGAGAATGAAGAACAATTGATTCCCTTTTGCTGGGTCTGATATATTTACCGACACTCTACCGAGATACTAGTAACCTTGCTGTTTTTATTCACTGTATTCATTTGGCCTCTAATTCACTAATTGGCCCTGTATATTCTGTTTTGTTTATTTTTATCTATTCTGTTTATGTATCTTTGCCCTTAGGTTGTCCTTTTAGCTCTGCAGTCGTGTTTTTCTTTGCTCTGTTGTCTTTTCCTTTCATCCTGAGCATCTTACTTTATTGATTTCATGTTGTTCACGGATTCTTCTGTAGTGCAAGTAACTCATTGTAGAGATTCCTTCCCCCCTGTTTTTAAAGTAGTGTTTAATTCCATCATCGATTCCTCCTTTTGTTTTAAAAATATTTTACTCTTTATTTTGTTTGTTTGGGATTCATAAACAACAAAAGAGTGACACATTTTCTACAATCCTAGCACTTTGGGAGTCTGAAGCAGATGGATCTCCTGAGCTCAGAACCAGCCTGAGCAAGAGCAAGACCAAGTCCCCATTTCTATTAAAAACAAACAAAAAAACTGGCCAGGGATTGTGGGAGATGTCTATAGCCCCAGCATCTCAGGGGCTGAGGCAAGAGGATTGCTTAAGCCCAAGAGTTTGAGGTTGCTGTGAGCTGTGACACTACGGCACTCTGCTCAGGGTGACACAGACTCTGTCTCACAAAAAAAAGAGTACATGTTTTTTTGTAATGAGAAAATACTATCAAGTATATAAAGATTTTTTTCTCTTTGTCCCCTTAACCTACAAGATTTCTACTGCTGATAGTTTTATGTGTATGTGTCCACATTTTTCTTTGTATTAAATGTATTAACATATGCACACTCTCATACACATATGTACACATGCACATACATGTACATCATATGTTTATGTTCATACACATATGCTTCTCTGTTTTTTCAAAATAGGGTCCTCCATATGCTTCCTTGCATTAATTTATTTAATTTTAATGTTTACGGATAAAATCCCATTGTTTGTTTCTTTGCTATTGCCTTTTGAAAAATTTGTGTTGTTTTAATGTAATGATCTATAATAAATACTCTTCTAAACCCCTGATCTGATTTTTTTAGGATTGCTCCCTAGTCTATCTTCTGTTTATGATATAATTTATTCAATTATGCTACTAGTAAGGATATATGTATAATGGCCTCTTTTTGGGGGGAGGAGGCTTGCTGTAAATAACACTCCTGTAGATACATCTAGTTAGTGACACACACTGTTGGATTACTTTCTGGAAAACTCTTAATAGTATATACTTGCATCAACACGGAATGTAAGCTCCCATTTCTCACATCCACCAGCCAGTTTTATATATTATCAAAATATTTGCTAATATGACAGATGAAAAGTGGTATCTCAAAGCCAGTTTGTTTTACATTTCTTGTGCTATAAGTAAGAATAAACAACATTTCCAATGCTTAACCGGCATTTCCTCTCCCATAAATTGCCTCATTTTTCTATTGAGCCGTTTGTCATTTCCATGTAAATGTATATTTGTTCCTTGGGTGTAAATTCTTTGTCTTCTATGCTCCACGTGTTTTTCTTGCTGTCCCGTGTGCCTTTGGACTTTGTGAGATCTTTTGTCTTCATCCTATTTTCATTTGTGATATTATGACCTCATGAAAATTGTTCTTTTGAAGAATCAAATCCCATCTTACTCATGTGTCATCTCTTAGACAGTTTTTTAATTTCATTAATTTTCTCATGGAGTCTCTAATTCTTATCCTTTTAAAATTTTACTCTATCTCCTTTCTAATTGGGAAGCTCTACAAACCTATCTCATCTGTAGTGCTCTGCTTAACCCTGGGCTCTCCCTCTTCTGGAGTCTTCTCTTGGGTTCCTGTGTGGACTGAGTTCTGTCCACCTGCTGTACCACTGTCCAAGTCTTTGCTGGGGGGTAACCTCAGCCAACTTCCTACTAAAGATGTGTGAAATGTAAAATTTAGATGTCCTTATTATACCTGAAAATGAAACTTAACTTTGCCTACAAACTTAGTCAATAATTAAAGCTGGCTAGATAATTTTAGGTTGAAAAATATTTTCCTCCTATTTGTATAAAACCCATGATGCTCATTAAGAGTCTAATGTAGGTATAATCTGGTTAGGTGACTTGGTTTTCCTTCCTACTCAGTGTTTATGGAAGATTAGAGCATGTTCTTCTTATCCTGTTCTTAGATTTCACTATGACATATAGAATTTTAAAAAATTATGATTTTTTAAAACAGAGTCTCACTCTGTCAACCACACTAGAGTGTAGTGGTGTCAGCCTAGCTCACAGAAACCTCATACACTTGGGCTCAAGTGATCCTCCTGCCTCAGCCTCCTTTCTGAGTAGCTGGTACTATAGGTATCTGGGTAATTTTTCTATTTTTAGCAGAGATGGGTCTTGCTATTGCTCTTGCTCAGGCTGGGATCAAACTCCTAAGATCAAAGAATTCCCCTGCCTTGGCTTCTCAGAGTGCCAGCCACAGCACCTGGCTCTGAAATATAGAACATTAAAAGAAACAACCTTCTACTTGGTGTTTACTAAGTTCTCTCAATTTTAAAACTTAAGCCTCCTTTCAGCTTTTGCTTAATTTAGCTTTACTAAGTTCTCTCAATTTTAAAACTTATACCTCCTTTCAGCTTATGCAAAATTTCTTACATGCATTAAAAAATGCTTTAGTTCCTTTTATGGACTGAATTCTGTGTTCCTGAAATTCATATGGAAAACCTATGATCTCCACTGTGACTATATTTACAGATAGGGTCTTTATGGAAAGGAATAAGGTTAAATGTGTGGTCATAAGGGTGGGGCCCTAATCCAATGGAATTGGTGTCCTTGAAACAGGAAAAAAGGTCACCATGGCTCTATTTCTCTCTTGCCATGTACACACAGAGGAAAGGCCATGTGAGGGCAGAGCATGAAGGCAGCTATGTGTAAGTCAGGATGAGAGATCTTACTGGAAACCAGTTCTGCTAGTATCTAAATCTTCAACTTCAAGCCTACAGAGCTGTGAAAAAAATAAATTTGTTGATTAGCTAACCAGTCTATAAAATAACTGTTGAAAGAAATAAATTTGATTAGCTAACCAGTCTATAAAATAATTGTCTATAAAATAATATAAAATTCTGTTATAGCAGGCCATACTCATTAGTCTGCTTCCTTCCTCCCCATTTTCTGTGTTTCTTTTAGGAAATCCCTTTAGTTTCTTCTTATACCTCCTAGAGACACTATCTGCATTCTTTATCTTTTCTTTGATTTTTTTATCTTATTTTTTGATGGGACATTTAGGTGATTTCTGAAATTTATCTTTTTTTTTTTTTTTTTTGCAGTTTTTGGCTTGGGCTGGGTTTGAACCCACCACCTCCGGTATATGGGGCCAATGCCCTACTCCTTTGAGCCACAGATACCACCCATGGAATTTATCTTCTAATACCACTAAATCAATATATTTTTTAAAAAGTTCCACTGTGCAGGTAAATTAGTATTTTAGAGATTATTTTTGTCATTTCTATGAACTCTTATTTCCTGATAATTTCATTTTACTCTCACATTTCTGAGTTAATCTAAAAGTTATACTCTTGCTACTAAGTAAGTTCTGTTTTTCTCTTTCTGGAGTTGATTTAAATCTGGTCTTATATTAGTCTTTTTCTTTCATTTTAAGACATTTTCAAATTACTCAGCAAAATCTTTTGAACACTTTGCCTTAAGCATTCTAGGCACTGTAGATGGATATTGTGATAGAGAACAGATAACTTTGCTCTCAGAGCTTTTATTCTGGAGAAGGAGAATGATATTATATGAATAAACCAAAAATAAACATAGTAAGGGTATATAGCAATAACATAAAGAAAATTCCAACTATGGCATCCTTTTCACGTGCTAGAGAGGGCCTGGCTGGTCAGGGATAAGCTCTAAGGAAGCTGAGATCTGAAAGAAGAAAATACTGGTCAGAAGGAAGCGCAAATGTAAATGTCCAGGGCTTGGAGTACTCTTTGGAAATCTCTAATGAAGCCAAGACCAAGACATTGAGAAAGAGGGAGAAATAATAGAGATGAAGTGAGGGACGTTGGCAGGGAGAGATCACCTAGGGTCCTCTAGCCTGGGTAGAGGTTTTGGGTTGCGCTCTGAGTGACAAAGAAGTCCTTTGGATGGTCTTAGCAGAGGCATGGGACTGCCTGTAAAAAAATCAGAATAAAATCCAGGAGTAGAGGTAGGTGACTAAAAAGCCATTGTGGGAACCTAGGTGAAAGATGACCCTTGTTTGAACTTTGGTGGTTTTGGTACAGTGAGGAGGAAACGTGGGTTGGTTTGGGACAGCTTTCGGGGGGGGGGGGCTCCACACTTGTCTGAACTTGCTTATGGACTGCAGAAAAATGCGTGGGTTTTGGCTTGAGCAGTTGAATGGTGGTTTTGCCATTTAATTAGGAAAATAGAATAGAGCAGGGAAAAGGTTTAAGGAGTGGTGGGTTAAGAGTTCTTTACTTGAGGTTTGAAAAACAGGTAAAACAGATATTGTGATAGAGATTTTGACAGCACTTGAATATTTATGGTACTTAAACAAAGCTCTATCAAAGGATGACGCAGTAAAGAGCCTGATGGAGAGTTCAGGGTATGGGGACAGGGAGAGTGGGATGTCAGTCTTGGTTCCATTGAGAGCAGACTGGAAGTTGGTCTTAATTCCGGAGCACTAATGCCAAAATGTAGAAGACCTTTCTGAGTGTCAACACTTACAGTAGCTGTCCTAGTTGTTTGCCCATAATTCATTCTGTTATTAGCAAATAGTATTCGTTTCCCCAGAGTATAAATGTTTGACTACTGGCATTGTGCATGCAATGGATTTAAGTGGGTAGGGGTTAAAAATCCCATACAGAGACCACTAACCCATCCTCCTATCCTTAGTTTCTTACTGTTAGGCACTGTCAGATCATGTAGGACATCTGACAATTAAGTTCACAAACTCACCCCTTTGCACTTATGTCAGCAGTAGACAACTTGGTAAGCTTCCATAACTTTGGTATATCAGGATCTCACTGCTGTGCTCGTGTCAATGTGTGGTGGTGTCTTGCTGAGTGGTGTTCATTGTCATTGCATGTTTTGGTGTGCCACATGAGGATAGCTCTGGTGGTCATTCCAGAAAAAGGATTCCAAAATTGCTGTGAAGGGTAGACTCGGTGTTGGGGTTGTTTGCATGGCGTCCCCGGGGGAGTCCTTTAAAGGTGACCGTGGTGATATTCAGCAATGAGGTTTGCAGCACATTTCCTAGGATGAGTTCATGAACGTAATTATCAGAACTCATAGATGCCCAGAGGTTCTTGGGATGTCTTATGAGTAGGCTGGTGCTCTCCACTGCTATTGGAGATTGCTCCCTTCTGTCTCCTCCACTATGTGCTTTCATTCTTGTAGCCATTGACTGAAATATGCCGTTCACTTCTAGTGTCCACTCCTGCTCTTTGATGTTGAGTTATAGCTTGTTATGCTCTTGTTATTACTTCAACAAGCTTTCAGAAGGAAGTGAGGTAAATAGAGGTATGCAGTCTGGAAATGAAATGTCTTGATTTTTATGCAAACAAATTGTCCTTTACAGAGTTTATTCTTCATCTACGGCCATAACATCCTGAACGGACCTGTTCTCATCTGATCTCAGGGTTTATTCTTCCTCTTCTTTTAGACATTTATCTTTATTATCCATAAAATTTTTGTAGTTCCCATGCCATTTCATTCAATTGTATTGACATTAAATATGAGCAGCTCTTCATAGAACTTCTATGTAATAGGTTTCAGTTTTGTTAGGCCCTTTACTCCTCTAGATGGGGATATGGTAATATTGTTCCTGGAGCATCGGAATAATGTTTTCTGAAGAGCTGGTAGAGAGCCCAAGTGGACCTGTAGGGCAGTAGTTGTTTTGTGCTCTCCTTTTCTTTGGCCGTGCAAATTTGCACTTCCAGATATGAAGTTTTAAAGATAATACTTGTTTTTATCTATCTCTGCTTCTCTAAAGGAAATGCCCCTTACCTGTAATTATGGGGATTCAGGAAAGGCTGGGTGAAATGCACTGCTGAAAGGAACATTTCTCTCTTTCACTTCTGTACTTATTTACCTTTTCATTTAGCAACATTTATTGAATGACTATTGTGTTCCAAGCTTTGAGTACTGCTCTGTGTCAAGGATCTAGAGCCAAACAAAGCTGTGATACTGTCCAGAAATTTAGGAACGTGGTGGCATCTATCTATTGTTTTGTGTTCTCTTAAATTTGTAAAAGCCTTTTTTCCCCCAATAGCAACGTAGTTGAGACTGGAAGGGATTTCATATATTTATGTGCGACTCATTTTCTCCTTTTACCAAGAAATACAAGGTCATTACCTTATGGGTTCGTGGTTTCTCTGGGTCTGCGTCCTTCTGCCTTCATTGACATTTAGATGCTTACTCTGAGAGGGCGTTTTCTTTCCAGAGCCACTTCTCAAAACCACACTTATGGCCTCTTATTCATAGGTTTCTTCAATTTTTTTTAAGTAATAAGCATTCAAAAACATGATCCACTTAAACACCACAGTAGGGAGGATACACATGGTATGAGGCAGTGCCTGGAAGAATATTATAATTGGTTTTCACTTAGTGTTGAGGTGGGAAAAGGAAGATTGATGTTTAAGGAAATGGTACCTAGGTATGACAGAAATAAAATCTGGTTTGGAGAGTGATTTTTTTTCTTTCTTTTTTTTTTTTTTTTTTGCAGTTTTTGGCTGGGGCTGGGTTTGAACCTTCCACCTCTGGTATATAGGGCTAGCGCCCTACTCCTTTGAGCCACAGGTGCCACCCTGGAGAGTGATCTTTTAGCTTTTCTTGAGTAGCTATTTCCATGTTCTATAGTCAAGCACCAGTGACCAAACTAGGAAAACACAGGGTAAATGTCTTCTAGGGATGTCCAACCTCCAGGCCACATGCAGATTATATGAAGACTGTCCATCTCATCTGCAGTGTCACGGTATCACCCAGAGTTTGCACAGGCCTTTTTCACTGATCATCAGCTTTTGTTAGTGTTTGTGTAATGTGTGGCCCAAGAAAGTTCTTATTCTTCCAAAGTGCAGCAGAAAAAAGGCTGGACACTACTTAGGCCATTTAGTGTAGCTATAAAGCAATATCCGAGGTGAATAATTTATAAAGAAAAGAGGTGGTTTGGCTCTCAGTTATGCTGCCGGGAAAATTGGGCCTTTGGTGAAAGCCTCAGGTTCTTCCATTCATGGTGGGGGAATGGGAACCAGCATCTGCAGGGAACACAACAAAAGGGAGAGGGAAGGAGGGGGAAACGGAGGGAAAGGAGAGGGTGGGAAGGAGAGGGGAAAGGAGAGGGTGGGAAGGAGAGGGGAAAGGAGAGGGTGGGAAGGAGAGGGGAAAGGAGAGGGAGGGAAGGAGAGGGGAAAGGAGAGGGAGGGAAGGAGAGGGAGGGAAGGAGGGAAACGAGAGGGAGGGAAAGAGGGAAAGGAGAGGGTGGGAAGGAGGGAGGGAAGGAAGAAGGAAAGGAGAGGGTGGGAAGGAAGGGGAAACGGAGGGAGGGAAGGAGGGGGAAATGGAGGGAGGGAAGGAGGGGGAAACGGAGGGAAAGGAGAGGGTGGGAAGGAGAGAAAGGAGAGGATGGGAAGGAGGGAAAGGAGAGGGGAAAGGAGAGGGAGGGAAGGAGAGGGGAAAGGAGAGGGAGGGAAGGAGAGGGAGGGAAGGAGAGGGGG
>NW_003852516.1:1162407-1169334 GCF_000181295.1 Otolemur garnettii
GAGAGGGAGGGAAGGAGAGGGAGGGAAGGAGAGGGAGGGAAGGAGAGGGAGGGAAGGAGAGGGAGAGAAGGAGAGGGAGAGAAGGAGAGGGAGGGAAGGAGAGGGAGGGAAGGAGAGGGAGGGAAGGAGAGGGAGGGAAGGAGAGGGAAGGAAGGAGGGAAGGAGAAGGAGGGAAGGAAGGGGGAAAGGGAGGGAGGGAAGGAGAGGTATAGGCACTGGTTGTTACAAGTGAGAACTTACCCTGCCCCTGTGCCCAGGGTCAATCTATTCATGACAAATCCACTCCCAAGTCTCAGACACCCCCCATTATGTTTCACCACCAACACTGGGGATCAGTTTTCATCTCACTGTCTGTAATGTGGATTTAGCTGTAAGCTAATAATACAAGGCAGTTTTGTGCTATCTGTTTAAACATTAACAATAATAAAAAATAGCAGGCGGTATGTATTTAGTCTTCATTATATGCAAGGCACAGTGAGAGACAATACCAGACATAAACTTTCTGTAGGCAAGAACAGCGTATGGAAAGTGGTTCTGTCTCCTTATCAGAGTATCTGCATAAAAAGAGCATTCAGCAGAACAGCCGAATTATTGATGGCTACTGTAGGTAACTTGGTTTTCAAGGTTCCCGTCTTCAACACAAATGAAGAATTTTAGAAATCATGGACCATTAGATTTTTAAAAATACTTGAAAATACAAATACTATTGGATTTTATGTACTGGATATTCAGAACTTTAGATGACTAGAATGTGGATTCTTGTAGAAGAATACTCTTAATTGGTAACATTTATTGGTCTCTTATGTGCCAGCCACTGTTGCAATAACTTTGAAAGATTAGACCTTTTAGTCTTTATGACAATTCTACGTGTTAAGTATCTTTTTTAGCTCCAACCAATAAACTCCCTCGTGCTATCCTCCCTTTCCATGCTAAAAATACGGCATTTTGATTTTGCATTTGTGTACTTTTTTGTCAGTTACAGTACTTGCTGTTTTATTTTAATAAAGTAATGTATCATAGACTATATTTTATAAGAAATAAAAGGAAATTACAGGGGATAAGGATCACTGCTGTTGAAAAAGCTGCATCGATATAACCACTATATCGATATAACCACTATAAGGATAGTAGGGTAAGGTTATTGATATCTATGAATTAATTCATTGCCTCACTCAAGTTCAATCAACTGCAGCAAAAAGTTGATACCGGAAAGCTCACATAGTCAGATATTAGCATATTAAGTTTCACAAAAATGAATTAAACTTTACATCTGATTAAAGAATGACAGATGAGGAGAAATAACTTTTTTAATGTCCAGTAGGAATTTTGTTGATCTAGAACATTAACATGTGGTTCTGCTTTTTGAAAAGCATCTTCCTCCTCACATTAGTTTCTCCTCATTTTTATAGTGGGTCCTTGAATATGAGAAAGTCACGATACCTCAGATGTTAGAGTTTGTCTGAATATACTGAAAACTTTAAGCATAGATTGAACTCTTCTTACCTGCGAAATAAATTATTAGTTAACCATCCCTGCATCTTAGAGATCTGGAATCAAAATACTATTTTCACTTGGTAGGTTGCTTTCGGCACAGACCGGATCAGTGTCTTATCAGAGATCACTGGTAAGCCAGGGGCAGAGCAGGAATTAGAATGTCAAATGTGGGATGCTTTGTCTTGGATTTAGTCCAGGGATTTTTACTAACTTCTGAGAGACCCCATGGCAAATGCAGAAGCAAAGGTGGAGCTGAGATCCGCGGTACCTACGTCTGCCTGAGGCTTTCACTGTGAATTTCTGGGTAGCTGGGGGTTGTTGTGAACCCAGGAGCCCATAAACTAACCTCCAGATAATAACATAATCTGTTTTTTCAAGTTCACATATTTCTTTCAGCTGACAGCCTCATCTCCCTAGTTCATTGCTGAAGGCTAACACAGGGCTGAGCTCTACCATAAAAATCTTCCTCACTCCAGAAAACAGCCAAACAAAAATAAAATAACATTTGTTTCTTCAGTTGAATCTATAACTCTGTTTAGAAAAGTGCAATGTTTACTGAAAAGGGATCTGCAACTTTTGTATATTTGTTAAACATTGGCCGATGTTAGGTACACAGAACACATCAGTTAAATAAAATTCTATAAATTTGGAAAGTAGAGTGAGATGATAGAAGACTGGAGGCAAATTTACAGTTGCAGAATATTTATAGTTTTATGTTAAAAACAAAAAGGACTACTGAATAGGTTTTCCTGTTGAAAACATATGCTCAGATTCTCAAGTCTTGGAGTATTTCACGAAAGTTAAAATCATAAGTTGCTCAGTGTTTTCTTACAGGCAAAACAGCAAATTTGATTTACAAACATTGTCGGTTGCAATAAAACAGATCAGAACATAATCATCTGACGTAATAAGTAATATGATCTAACTTCTCAACTCCAAACGCTGCTGATAAACAAAAAAAGAGAAGCTTTCAAACCCACAAGGAACATACTAGAGCTGTCCTACTATAAATTTATCCAAATGGAAGAAAGGAAGAGTTATTTACAAATAAATTTCTTTTTGATCTAGAGAAAATACAGAAAATCATGGAGAAAATAAAAACCAGCACACCTCAAACTAGAGAAAGTATTTTGTGTTTTCTCTAATATTTTTCAATCCCCAGACATGTATTATAACAAAATCATTCTGCACTATCTTTTGTAACTGTCATTTCATTTATTAATATATTGTGATGATTCCCTGTAGTTTTCATGTTGTTTAAATAAGTGGTTTTAAAAAGTTACATCTCAGTCCATCAGTTATGATATTATAATCCATTTAGTTTTGTGTATCCGATCACTTAGATGTTTCTTATTTTACCTGTTATAAGTAATAAAAGCATGGGTATGTGGAAATATTTGTGTACAATTTGATAGTTTTTTTGTGTGTGTCTTCATTAATGAATTCTCTTGATTAATCCTTTGGGTGATTACAATTTAAATTTTTTGTATTCAAAAATATAACTGACATATATTACATATTTGATGTCTCTCTTTAATTCTCATATATAAGAAATATTTTATGTATGGACTTCTGGTTGACAATTTTTAACTTTTAAAGCTGTCAATTGAGAACAACCCAAACTCTGTAAAATAATTTAAACAGGTTTATTCTGAGCCAAATCTGTGTGACCATGGGCCAGAGAGCCATGCCCAAGAAGCTTTGAGCAAATAGTCTCTTCGTGTTTGGGTTAGAGCGTTTGGTTTCATGTTTCAGGGAGATAGAAATTACAGGTAAAGTTATAGATCAATACATAGAAGGGGTACGTTTGGCCTGAAGAGGTGGGACATCTTGGAGTGGGGGCTTACAGGTTACAGGTGGGTTTAAAGATTCTTTGATTTGAAATTGATTGAAGAAATGAAGCTTTGTCGGAAAGGCTTGGAATGTTTCAAGTTAGGATAAGGAAGTCTGTGAATTGGAGACAAGCCACTGACAGAGACTCAAGTGATCTGTTAATTAAATTGATGACCTATAGGCCTGATATGGCCTGAGGCCTGTTAATGACTTTTTATCTAATTGTTACAAAGAACAACTCCAAAAGGTCCATTACTGGTGTGTCTAACCTCTCTTCTCCTCATGACTGGTGACTCAGCAATAAGTTTTTTCTGGGGTTCCCTTGGTGGAGAAGGGAGTCCATTGAGTCAGCTGAGGGGGCTCGTCAGTTTATCATAAACTCTATGGATGTTGGCCAGTTGCTTCCTGGTGTTTATTGTCATGAAAGAGTTTGATATCAAAGTGATTTGTTTTTCTTTACAAGCAAACTTTTCTGTCTACTTAATAACTGAACCTGTGCTTTTTTCTTTACTCTTGAATTTATGAATTTTAACAGGATCATTCCAGGCTATTGTCCTCACTAATGTTGCCTGTTAATTGTTAGACTCAAGACTTTATTTTGCATAGGAATATATTGTCCTGTTATAGCTCAGCTTAAGTGTTCATGTAAATTGTTCTTTAAGAATGCAAATTATGTTACATATCATTTCTCTGTCAACTATATCTACTTTTTCTTCTCTCATTTTTATCTCTGCCCATTTCTTACATATTGGAAGCAGCTACTCAAATTTACTGTACACATTACTACTCAATTTTCAGTAGTGTTGCCTTTGTTTTGATCCACTGATTTCAGGAAGATGTTAGTTTTCTACTGTTAAATTTCTAATTTATTTCCTTTTTATTTCAATTAACCTCTTGGGAAATTTCTTTTCATATCAGCATGTAATCTTATTTGATCCTTCAGCTATTTGACAGGTCTGTATCTTGAATTTATTATAAACGGAAGATAATACTTTTTTTTATTATTGGCGATTCATTGAGGGTATAAAGAACCAGTTACATTGATTGCTTTTGTTAGGTAAAGTCCCTCTTATAATTGTCCCACCCCCAAAAGGTGTGTCACACACCATGACCCTCCACCTTCCTTTCTCTTTCCCCCTCTCTCTCCTCCCCCTACCCCCTCCCCCAACACATACTAGGTCATTAACTGTCCTCATATCAGAGTTGAGTACATAGGATTCTTCTCCATTCTTGTGATGCTTTACTAAGAATAATGTGTTCCACTTCTATTCAGGTTACTACAAAAGATGTAAAGTCTCCATCTTTTTGATAGAAGATGATATTTCTAAAATTTCGTTTTCTGTAGTATCCTTTCAAAAATCCATTCTTGAGGCTATATTCTCTGAGTATTTAAATGGGACAAACTCATATTATTTTAAGGATTCTCAAGTGCTCAAAATTAGAAAAACATGACATCCTCATTTTTGATGGCTTGCTTGTATTATTCCTTTATTTATATTTAAAATAGTAAGCACTATGAACACAGGACCCAAACTAATGATATGGTCCACAACAACTTCCTGGTATCCTGTTTCTTTCCAACTCATTTTTATGATCACTATTTATTGCTTCCCTTGTATATACTTTTATTGCATTTGCATGTGTTCATTAAAAAGCATGTACTTTGGAGACATTTTCAATTCTCTAAAAGGTATTCTGTATACGATATTTTGGAAGTTATCTCTTATTTAATATTATAGTGCTGAGATTCCACTCATAATTTTAAAAATATAATTAATTTCTCTTTACAATTTTAATTAGTTTCTTCTAGTTGTGGTGAACTTGATGATGATCCATTTGCAATTAAAGTACATTTATTTGCCTGGTTTAGTTTACTGTCACTGGGGCGAATTTGTGAAAGGGCTGGGTCCAAACATAGTTTCATTAGTCATGGCCACGAAATAATGAAATCTGTTAAATTCAACCTTAATCAAAATGTCATTGCTAGCAGTGACAGTGAATATCAGTAATGAAATATAAGCATAACCTTTTTGGCTATGCATGCCAGGTTATTTTCTCAGATGTACCATAGTGAGACAGTTTTAGCAAAGTAGCAACAATTTTATGAATTTGTAGTTATCTTCCTAGCCTGATAAATATTAACCATGGGTTAAAGTATTAAAAATTATGCCAAATTATGGCCATATATAAAGATGATAACTTTGGGTGATGATGTCTTAATCTCTGAGATTAATCAAGTTGAGTAGAGTTTTGTAATATTTTACTATTCAAATTTTTTTTGCTGGTATCCTAGAAGGAAGGGTCCTGGACCAGATGAATTTTATTGAGTTATTTTCCAGCTTCAGAAAAAATTTTGGGCCCAAATAAGATCGAATAATTATAGTTAATTTCCTAAGAATATATAATTTCACATGCATTTCTTTCCTAGTACTTACACCATAAGGATGTTTTCTTAGGCATTTGTCTCTTTCCTGGACACTGATTTTTCTCGGTACTTAGTACACTTGCAGAATTAGGAGAATCAACTTGTCCCAGTTTGCTGGGATAGCCCCAGCTTTAGCACCTCAGAATTCTGCATTTTAATTGGGGCACATTTGTAAATGCTTTGTCAACCTAGAATTGTGCATAGTTGTCAATAACACATATTTTGGTGATGAATTTTAGATATACTAGATTCTAATTTACATTTTAATATAACATATTTTGTCAAATTCATATTTTATAATCTGGTATGAAAAGCCTAAAATAATGAATATTTAAAATCCATCCTTTTAACTAATCTGGATTATAGATTATTTATAAAGTAATTTTATTTCTTTTAAGTATATATAGTATTTTGGACTAGACAGACTTCTTCATTTTGTTTTAATGAAGAAAGAAGAATGATTTGTGATTAGTATGCTGGTTGTTTTTATGCAATGAAAATAATTTGTTCCAGCAACACTTAGATTTAAAGAGTTTCTTCTTTTTATTTTAATTTCTTTGTAAAGATTTAGGAAAACTATTCTGTTTTAGGGGATAGTGGGTAGTGTTTTTTTTTTTTTTTTTTTTGTTGTTTTTGGCTGGGGCTGGGTTTGAACCTGCCACCTCTGGCATATGGGACCAGCACCCTACCCTTTTGAGCCACAGGCGCTCCCCTACTTTGCATTTTTTTGTTCCATTTATGTTCCATTTAGAAAAAGAACAATTACTTATTTAATATTAATATTTTCCTTCTTAGAAACTGTGAAAGAGTTTAAAGTTAGGGATAATTTATACCATGTACTGACACTGGGAAAAGTCGGGTCTTGTAAGTTAATTTTCAGTTGTCAGGAGTAAAGAAGTTACTTTGAAAATTGATGGAAGAAAACAAGGAGGAAGGAGTAATACTTTTTGCTGCATTCAAGCTATTCTTTAAGGGTGCCTAAAACTTAAAAATGTACTTTTATTGTTTTGAGACAGAGTCTCACTCTGTCGCCTTCAGTAGAGCGCTGTGGCGTTATAGCTCACAGCAACCTCAAACTCTTGGGCTTAAGCGATTCTCTTGCCTCAGCCTCCCAAGTAGCTGGGACTACAGATACCCACCACAATGCCTGGCTATTTTTTGGTTGCAGTTGTCAT
>NW_003852516.1:1169354-1193082 GCF_000181295.1 Otolemur garnettii
GTTTTTGGCTGGGGCTGGGTTTGAACCTGCCACCTCTGGGATATGGGGCCAGAGCCCTACTCCTTTGAGCGACAGGTGCCATCCTTGGGCAATAGTTTCGATACCAAAAAACCCAGCTCTACATACTAGCTATGAGTTCATATGCAAGTTACTCAACCTAATAAATGGACAACTTAAAGTATAAAAAAAAAAAGAATTTAGGGAACATAATAATTCTACTTATTTTTTGGATACAGAGTGATATTTTGATACATGTGTACAGTGTGTAATGATCAATGAGGATAATTAGCACATCCATCACCTCAACATTTATCATGTCTTTGTGTAATGAACATTCAAAATCCTCCTTCTAGATTTTGGAAAATGTAAAAAAATTATGGTTAATCAAATTTACCCAGCAGTGTTACAGAGTACTAGAATTTCCCTCTTCCTCTTAGCTGATCCTCCCCAATTCTCCCAGACTCTAATAATAATCCTACTCTCTGTGAGTTCCTTTATCTAGAACCTACAGAAAAGTAGGAACATGCAGTATTCATCTTTTAAAAATTTTTTCAGGTTAGAATGCCATTGCAAAATCCAAGCTCACAGCAACTTCAAAGTCTGGGGCTCCAGTGATCCTCCTGCCTCAGCCTCAAGTAGCTGGGGCTACAGGTTCCTGCCATAACACCCAGCTAATTTTTCTATTTTTAGTAGAGATGGATCTCATTCTTGGTCAGACTGTTCTTGAACTCCTGAACTCAATGGATCCAGAGTGCTAAGATTATGGGCATGAGCCGTTACACCTGACCTGCATTCATCTTTTTGAAGGCAGTTTTTCTGATGGGTACTGTTGTTAGACCATTTTACATATCTAACAGATTGCTATGAAGAGTAAGAGACATACACCAGGTCCTCAAATTAATGTGGTTTTATTATAATGTTGATGTGTTGATGGAACCCCCCCCCCCAGCTGGGGCCATTGTCTGGAGTTGGCATGTTCTCCTAGTGGGTTTTCTTCCACATCCTAAAGCTGTGTCTGTTAGGCTCACTGGCATGTCTACACGGTCCCATTGTGAGTGAGTGAGGACAGAGAGCACACCCTGCACTGGGATGGTGTCCTGTCCAGGGCTAGTTCCTACCTTGCAACTTGAGCTGTGGGGGCAAGTTCTAGCAATCCTGAACTAGAATTAGTGGGTTGGAGAATGAATGAGTACAAATTATTTCAAAATAAAAATGTGTAAAGTTCATGATAATCATACAAATGCACAACAATAAACAGGTGTGAGAGTGCTCAGTGAGCCTACCAGGTTTGTGGGTTTTTTTTTAACTTTATGGTGGGAAGAGGTACTCCTCATAATTTTCGCTTTGCAAAACATTTATTTCATGATTCGACTGACCACCATTATGATAGTTGTCACTCACTGATTCATTAAAACTTGAGTAAAAAATGATCTTTGTTAATCTGAAATGGATGTATAGCTCACACTTATTTCGAAGTTTGATATTAAAAGTGTTTTAGGTCTTTATTTAGAAGTGTAGTGACATTTTTTGTGATCAGCAATATGCTATATGAACTTTAGTTTATAGCAACAAACCTATAGTCACATTGGTTTCCTTATAGGTCATTTTGCTTGAAATTATAGTTTCCAATGACCTAGACAGGACATGAGTGAGGGCTTGGTGTAGTGTAAGGTGGTCATGTGGTACAGTGTCTGTCTAATAAATAGGTAGTTTTTACTATTTTGGCTATAAGATAAATTGAGCTCAGACTTGGGCTTGACTTAAATTTCTATACTGATTTACGAATTTTTTTTCTTGTAATGGGATCAAGATTTAAAAATTTTATGTGTATGTTGATGACTTCATCATAGGAGAATTGCAATGCATATTTGAGAAAGAAATTCTATCTTTGTCCAATTGCCCTTTTAATTGAGAGCTCAGGTTGCAAGGAACAGCTAAACTGAGGTAAAGCCGATTACCCAAGTTAACCCATGTCCTATGTCCAATTTCTCTCTGGAGACAGGAGGCAATAAATTGATTAGGTTTGCTCATGTTGCCTCTTACCAGTAGCTACGGCCTATTAAAGTAAATGCTGAGTTTTTAATTGGCTTTAGAACAATTTAATCAGACAGTGTTTATGCTCTGGTCATAAAGAATGCCCTGCGATGGGCTTGCCATCTGTTCAGGATAAAAATGAAATCCCCTTTGATGAAGCAGGCAATTGATAGAAAGATTTTAATGAATGTTTAATGGTTTTGTATCTATCTGAGGGGCTTATCATGACAGTAACATAAATGTGTATACACCTAAGGGCTCAATCTTAGTGTTTCCAGTCTTACTAAGTCTCTGTTGGAGGACTGTATTTAGATTTCCAAAGTTAAGGAACAAAGTGTTAGAGGGTGGATTTAGTGCAGTGAAGTGTTTGCTCCAGTCAAGTTCTGTTTTGTATCTCTGCGTACCCCTGCCTGCTTGCTGCTGCCAATACCAGTGTTTCAACTGTTTTCTCCTTAAGCAACCGATCTCTTTTAAGACATACTTTAAAAACATGTTGCTATATGATTCTAGGCAACACTTTCATTGATTTGGAACCTAAACTGTGCTATGCACTGTTCTAACATGCAGTAGTCCCCTTGCTGACAGCTGTCCTAACACTATTTACTTCATGTTTGAATGACCTTGCATTGTCCTTCCTGATGTTTTGTTTCCAAAACATGGAGCCATTCCGGTGTCCTTACATCTTCTTTGACCACTGCGGTTTCTTCAAATTGAAGTACACAGTCCTAGCGGACTCAGTAAGAGGTCTAGCCAGGGAATAATTTTCTAATTGAAGATTGTGACTGCATATAGTTTAGTCTCCCCTTGGTTTCCCGATTGAGTTTGTTACAAGGGTATTAGAAGAGAGGGAAGAAGAAAGCTTTCCCCCCAAAGTGACATCATGAAGTCTATAAACTTGACCCACAGTGTGAAAATTTAGTGTATTTTCCTCAATATAAAATGCTACTTGGCGCAGTGGATGTTTCCTACTGTCATTTTGCTACAGAATAGTTGCCTATTTGTCAGAAGCTATTTGTCAGTTTTCTCAGGATCTGCAGGTGGTAAGTACGCTTCAGAATTCAGAGAAGGAAAACTGTGCTCACAGGGACTCACTGCAAGTGCTTGACAAAAAATATGACCTTCCTTCTGAACGCTCCCACAACCTGAATGTGCATAATCAGGGCATTTGCCAGATGTCTTGTTATCAGGGGCAGTTTATTCCACCTTAATTAATGATGATGGTCATCATCACAATTTGGACGTCAAAAAATTTTCAAAATGTATCTTATCTTCTAATTATCTTTTGCTGAAATCAATGTAGTTTTCATGTATAAGAAAGCAGTGAGAATCCAGATATCTATGAGAAGAGATTCTGCACATACGGATGTCAGGATAAAGTAGCATCCAGATAGTTATGACAGTGGTCTTGGGGATTGGAGAACAAAGGTTCAATAAATTATGATACTTTGGCTGTTCAAGTGACATCTTACTATACTAAATGCATCTTTGGTAATACAGACTTATCATTTCGCATGAAAAGAGGTTCAGAGACACGTACTGCATCTATTTTCTAGGGAAGAAGTTCTGTCCCAGAAGATCCCAGCAGACTTCTCCTTACCCTTAACTGCTTGGAATTGGATAACCTTGCCTGTTACTAAACCACTCTCCAACACGGGTCAGAGGCAGGGGGTGGAATTGTGATAGACTGAGACCAGTTATTAATTCCCTGGAGATGGCCCCTTTCCCTGATCATGTCACCTCAGCAACATCACAGTTCTGTACACGAGGAGTGGGATGGGTAGAGATAGACGCTGAGTACAACAAGTAATGTTCACCACACAAGCCAACCAAGAGTGTGGCTGGAAACAGCAAATGATCATCTCTATTTTACACTGACAATCCAAAGATATGTTTAATTAGACTATACAATGAGTTTGTCAGTTCGATAGAAGTGGCCTTGAATAATTATTTTCTGCTATATTTGTGATAAAAATATTCGCCTTGGGACAGTGCCTGTGTCTCAGAGGAGTAGGGTGCCGGCCCCATATCCTGGAGGTGGTGGGTTCAAACCCAGCCTCAACCAAAAAAAAAAAAAAAAAATATTCTGCCTCTCCTGGGTTTAAGCGGTGGCTTCTCTTAGGGTATCTCTATGTGGTACCATCAAGTGAAATGGGTTGTCTTGGGTAAGATTATTTTGCATATATTCAATATATGTGGTAATTACTATGATGTAAATGTACAAGGCCCAGGAAGTTTTGGCAGCACTTGCTTCATTATAAAAGCTGGCATTGGCTTACCTTGGATGTAAGTGGAAAGCCCTCAATTTTCAACTAAGACATCAAATTCATCGAATTTCCCTCAATTCAACTGTGGAAAACTCAGTTAAAGTTCCTTCCTGAGTCATAAAATATTAAAAAAACTTACAGTATGGGAAGTCAAAAACAGGCATTTATTACATTTTATGAAGCATCTGTATTAAAAATTGGGTGACATTGTATTTTTTATTTTAAAAATAAAATCTCATGCAGAGCGGCACCATTATGTGGTTGCTGAGGGCACGGCCCTGGGAGCCAGATTATCTGGATTTGACTCCTTGCTCTGCAACTAGGCTTGAGGAATTTGTATTTCAGTTTTCTCCAAAACAAAATGAGGACATGGCGGATTAAGTACATTATCATTTTTATGTTCTTCAAATAGCCCTGGAAACATAGCATGTAAGTATTTAAGGGTTAAAACATACATACATGCCTTGAAGTATGGGTGTTTGCTCTCTTATTAAATATGTTAGGAAATAAAAATATTTTCTCAAAAAAGTCATTCTCTAAATGCAGCATTCTTATGGCATATAATTTCTGTTAGTTTTTCCTCATACATGAATACATGAAAGAAATTTAGTACATTTTTAAGGCACATCTATATTATTCTTCATAGAGTTAAGCTTATTCAGAGTAGCAAGGATTTCTTTTTTTTTTTTTTTTTGTTGGCCAGGGCTGGGTTTGAACCCACCACCTCCGGCATATGGGGCCGGCACCCTACCCTTTTGAGCCATAGGTGCCGCCCAAGAGTAACAAGGATTTCTCAATAGGCAGATAACATGATGTGCTCCTGTGATGCCGATGATATGAGATAATTAATATATTCCATAATATGTATGGAGAAGTCCAAATTTATTGTCATAATGAATACGAAAATGATAGCTGAAAAAAATCAGCATAAGAACAAGCTTTAACATTGACACATTTCTGTTGGAGTATAACATGTATACCTTAATACTTTTATTAACTGTCCATTTGCACTTTACTATAACAGACTTTTAAGGATTAAAGATGGTAGGACTTTCTTTCAGGAATACATGTCTTATAAAATTAAAAGAAGTGATTGTTAAATATAACTAAAGGAAATAAAACTGAAAGTCATTAGGATAGAAACTGTAATGTACACTTATGTGAATGGCTAAGGCATGACAATCTTAAGAATGAGAGAATTTTCTGTAGAGATGAGTTAGGCCCTGAAGGTTATATTTGGAGGAGGATCTTGCGGCAGTGGGTGGAGTGCTGAGGACATTCCAGGGTGGGATGAGACCCTTATCAAAGAAGCTACTCTGATTAAAGTTAATTTCTCTCTCTCTCTCTCTTTTTTAAATTTGGAGACAGTGTCACTTTGTTACCTTTGGTAGAGTGCCGGTGCGTCACAGCTCATAGCAACCTCCAACTCTTGGGCTTAAGCGATTCTCTTGCCTTAGCCTCCCATGTAGCTGGGACTATAGGCACCTGCCACAATGCCCAGCTATTTTTTTGTTGTACTTGTTTAGCAGGCCCAGGCAGGGTTTGAACCTGCCAGCCCTGGTGTATGTGGCTGGCGCCCTAACCACTAACCTATGGGCACCAAGCCTAAAGTTAATTTTTCATGTAAATGCTAATGGGCTACTGGGAAGTACATTTGAGCGAGTATATTGGGGCTGGATCTTAGAGGGCTTTAGAAGGGAAGTCTTTAGTTATAGGAGTTTACAGGTGAAAATAATGTTCAAGAAGATCGTTTGAAAAATTAAAGAGAGGGAAGCAAAGGAGTTTGCAAGGCGAGAGAATGGGGGCTGTACAAAAACGGGTATAAAATTATGGGAACTAATGGGAATAATGACAATGAAACCGAATGGAAAGAGTAGATAGGAAAACACTGTAAAGAATGTGCTGATGTGAGTTGGTATGTATCTGATGGGACTTGTGTGCATGAATTATTACTGCTTACATGCTGCTGTCTGCTTCATCAACAGAAAATGAAACCCTCTTAGTGGGCTCATCGGTTGCATTTCAGTCTAGGAGTCTGACTAATATATTCATGTCTTTGAAAGGTAGCAACCTACAATCAACTAATGTTAGACAAAGTAGACAGAATATATGCTAGGACATTCTGTTCAATAAACAGTGCTGGGAAAGTTGGATAGCCATCAACAGAACAATAAAACCAGACCCATATACAAAATTAAACTCAAGGTAGAATAAAGACTTAAACGTAAAAGCTGAAACTATAAAAACTGTAGGAGAAAACCTAGGAAAAGATCTTCTGGACATTGGCCCAGGCAAAGAAGTTAGGACAAAGAACTCAAAAGCAAATACAGCAAAAGAAAAAATGGACTCATGGGACCTAATTAAACAAAAAAGCTTCTGCACAACAAAAGAAATAAAGTAAACAACCTAAAGAATGGGAGAAAATATTCACACACTGTTCATCCAAAGTACTAAAATCCAGAATCAACAAGGAACTCAGCAAGAAAAATAAGAAAACAAAAAACCCAACAGCCCATTAAAAAATGGGCAAAGGAAATAGACATTTTCAAAAGAAGACATACAAATGACCAAGAAACCTACAGAAAATGTTCAGCATCACTAATCATCAGAGAAATGCAAATTAAACCACAGTGAAGTACTACTGTACATGAGTCAAAATGGCCATTACTAAAAAGTCAAAAACCAATAGATGTGGACAAGAGTCCAGAGCACAGGAAACACATCCTGTTGCTGGAAATGTAAGTTGGTATAACCTCTATGGAAAACAGTTCTCAGAGAACTAAAATTAGAACTACTGTTTGATCCAGCACTCCCATACTGGGTATCTACCTGGAGGAACAGAAATCATTTTGTTAGATACCTCCGCCCAAATGTTTATTGCAGCACAATTCAAAACAGCAAAGATATGAATCAACCTAATTGTCCATTGACTGAATATTGGATAAAGAAAATACACAATGAAATATTGCTCAGCCGCAAAGAAGGAAATCATGTTTTACTCCAATATGACTGGAACTGGCAGCCATTATCTCAAGTGCAGTAACTCAGCCACATACTGCATGTTATCACTTATAATTGGGAACAAAATAAAGAGCATACATGAGCATAGAGATGGAATAATAGCACCGGAGACCCAGAAGGGTGAGGGGTGTGGGTAGAGAGATTACCTAATGGGTACCATGTATGATAATTCGGTGAAGGTTACACACAAAGCTTGGCCTTTACCACTGTGCAATATATCTGTAACCAATCTTCATATCCCGTAAATATGTATAAATAAAAAATTATGCCTTTTATTTCATGCAGAAAGTGAAGTACCTATGGGTGCCAGTGCCAGTGATTTTTTCTCCCCTCTGATTTTAGAAAGTGAGAGTATATTTTAGAGGTTTTCCCCCATTATATATAATCACATTTTAAAATAAGAATATTAGGAATTCTCGAAAGTGACCTGTGTCATCTTGTTTAGCAGAATGATATATTGAAAAGTGAAAATACAATAGAAGGATGAGGGAACTCGCTAGGCTTGTGGTGGTAGGAAGTTCTCAAGCTTGTGGTTTGCAGCTTGCCCTAAAGCATTGACTAAAATCCTCTTTAGCTTAAGTTCCCCATCTTTGTCACCACTCACAGTGAAGTTGACAGTTTACTGTGTTATAGTAAAGTTATACTATTAAAAACTTGTCTCTTAAACACATATAATAAAAACCTTTGGGGAAATGCCTTAGTATTTTTATTCTCATCAAAGAAACAAAATTACAATGAAAGGGAAAGCAAATAATTCAACTTTTAAATAAATCATTCAGAAACAGGCCGTGTGTGTGTGTACGCACATCTGCAAACACGTATCTAACGATCCTCAGAAATGCTCACAGAGCTCTATAAGGGGACAAGCATGAGGATGTTCATTGCAGTGTTTACCCATATTTGGAAACAAAGTGAGTACCCATTACAGAGGAATGCATAGGAAAATGTGTGCCCGTCTTAGAATATTAGGCAGTGCTTAGTAGGAGTGGACTAGAAAATTTGGGTTCATATTTTGTCCTTAGTTCATTCAAGCTGCTATAACAAAATACCATAAACTGGATGGCTACTAACCAGCAGAAATTTCTCATAGTTCTTAAGGCTGAGAAGTCCAAGATCAAGGTGCTGGCATATTTAGTGTCTGGTGAGAGCTGGTTCCTCATGGATGGAGACTTGCAACTCTCATGGTGGATAGGGCTAAGTAGCTCTTTGGGCGCTCTTTTTATCTGGGCACTAATTCCATTCACAAAAGCAGAGCTTTTATAACCTAATCCCCTCCCCCAAAGACCTATCTCTTAATACTATCACCCTGGGGATTAGTTTCAATATATGAATTAGGGGATGGGGGACACAAACATTCAGGCCATATAGCATATTTGAAAATGCTGAACAAAAAGGAAGCAGATTGCAATGTAAAATACAACTCTGTGCAAAATAAAATACAAGTAAGCGAACCATGTATATTTGATAAGAACATAGCAAACAAAATGATCTATGTTAAATATACGAAAGCGATTGCCTAGGGAGGTGGGGAGGGAAATGTGAGCAAAACAAGAGAGAGGACCAGAGATGACAGTGTTTTCTGTGAACTGGAGAGTAGTGTTCCCCGAACTTTTTACTTATAATAAAATCTGTACCGGCCTATAGCTGCCTCTTCTCTCTGCTAAATATGCCAAACAGATAAAACCTAAGTGCATAGCATATGCTAGCTTTTTAAACTTAGCATGCTGCAGAGGGAAGTTTATCTCTTCTAGCTGGTTTAAATATGATTATGAACTAAAAATCCATGTTAATAGTTCCTCAGTAACAAAGTTCACTTCTCTTTTTGAGGTTGAAAAGTTTTTAAAAGACTAGTCTGAAGCATCTCTTTTCCTGAGGCAAAAAATCTTGGAGCAAGCTGATCTTCTGTGTTCTCTTGGGCTAAGTCTGTCACATATATCTGAACCTTGCTCAAGGCTTTCAGCTGAGTATTTCCCACAACGACTCATATCTGAATTTTCTTCATCACAATGCACTAGTGCCCCTTGCAATGTTGCTCTATGTTAGCTGATTCCAATAAAATACTTCAACCTGAAAATGGCAAAGGATATTACCAGAAACTTAAGGGGATCATACTTTCATTGCAAAACACAGCCAGTGTTTCTGTGTTAAATAAATAGTATGGTCTGCGAGTAGTAGACGTACACTTCTCCGAGGGTTTTTGTTCATTGTATTTTATTAAGCAAGTTCTATAGAACTAATGATCTTAGTTTTGTTAGAGATGTGTGGGGAACTCACTTGACATAGAACAAAAATCAGAATTTTACAATTTTATATCTTATATCTTGTTAGTTTAGACTCTTCCCAGGAATAAGTCTCCTGAATCACGTTATGAGCCTTTATCAATTCATTCAAGAAATATTTAATGAGCACCTACCATCCTGCCATGTACTCATCTGTGACCTAGCTGTTTGAAGTGCACCAGAACTACAATCAAAAAATCCCTATCCTTTTTGATATTCCATTCTAGTGAGGGCAGACACACAAAACCCAATAAACATAATAAACGAGTGAATTATATCGCATGTTAGGTGATAAGTGCTATGGAAAAAAAATAGAGCTGAAAACCTGTAGAGATGGAGGTTGGAAATATGTATGTAGTATTAAATTGGCAGATAAAATTCATGCCAAGTCTTTAAGGGCAGTGAGGAAGTTGCTAAAGGATATGTGGGGATAAGCTTTTCATTCAGAGAAAACAAATGAGAACCCAGGCTGTCAGGCAATGGTGTGTTCTCAGAGTAAGAAGGCCAGTGTGGCTGAGCAGAGTTGGGGAAAGGAAGGCAGAAATTAAGTCAGAAGTGCTGTAAGAGCCGGCACTGCCAGAGCCTTGTGGGTCCTTGTAAGGGATTTATTATAAATGGATGGAGAATCACTGTATGGTTTTGAGCTGTACAGTTTTGAGTGAGAGGTGACGTGATTTAACTTTCGCTTAAGACTCACTCACCTTGATATCTCCATGAAGAATATAATGTGGTAAGTCTGCAGTGGAAACAAGACCCAGTACCCCAAGACCCAGTGAACCTTAAGTTAGAGAGGCTGGTGGGTTGGGTAGCAGTGAAAAGTGGTAAGAATTTATTGGATTCTGGTAATATCTTGAATCTAGATTCAATAGAATATCTGAATGGATTAGTTGAAGAGTGGGAGACAAAGAGGTGTGTCAAAGATAATTACAGAACTTTGGCTGGAACCATTGGAAGGACGGGGTTGCCACCAACTGAGATGGGAAAGGTTACAGATGGAGCACGTTCAGGAGGGCAAGCATGAGTTTGATTTTAGAAACACTGAAGTGAAGATGTCTATTAGAGATCCAGGTAGGAGTTTGGAGCATACTCATATCCAACTGATATGAGTATTGAATTTGGAAGTGATCTCTGGGCAGACAAGACAAATTAGGGACTTGCCAGCATAGATGATACTTAAAGGTATAAGATGGAATATGAGTCCAAGGAAAGAGAATAGATAGAGAAAAGATTGGACCAAGGGCTGAGCATTCCAAAATTCTAGTTGAAAAGTAAGGAGAGACTAGGGATATATGATTAGTTTGATAGCAGGGAATTCAAGCAAGTGTGGTATTACTAGAACTAGCTCCTCTCTGTCTATAAAATTATCTTGGAAGGTATTTTATTTTGTATTGATTAACGAACTTTGCACAGAAAGCTATAAGACATTCCACTGGGTAATGGAGACCAGGGAAAGGGGACCAGAAATAAGACCTGGGAAAAGCTTGTATCTTTTAACAATTATACAGGTCACCTTAAAAAAAAAAAAAATCTCAATAGTTCCAACGTACTCTTTATTTGTTTGTACATTTTGCTGTGGTTTGGATGTTTTTCCCTTCAAAACCTTGGTTTGAAATCTTATCCCCAAGGTTGGAGATGAGGCTAACGGGAGGTGTTTGGGTCATGGGGGTGGGGTAGTTCCCTCTTGAACAATGTCCTCTCTCATAGGGGAGTTCATGTTCTTGGGATTCCTGTGACGGTTGGTTATTAAAAAGAGCCTGGCCACTTCCTCCTCTCTCTTGCATTGACATTTGCATATGCTGACTCCCTGTTGTCTTCTGCCCTGGGTAGACGCAGCCTGAGGTTCTCTCCAGACATCCAGACACACATGACCAATCTGGAACTTCCCAGCCATCAGAATTGTGACCCAGATAAACCTTTCACCTTGTAAATTACCCAGCCTCAGGTATTTCTTCATAGTAATACAAAACAGACTAAGACATAGACTTGCTTTTACAAATTTGGAGAAAATACAAAGAATTAGTGAATTGGAGTTGATGTTAAGACATATGAAGTACAGGAAAGGAAATAATAGGGCAATATAAAGACAAATGAAAAATTCCAGGACAGATGCATGGCAGGAAGTCATTTGTTAGAGGAGGATCAAAGCTTTGGCTTGGACTTTTTAGTAGCTAGAACAAAGAAGCACAAGCAGTTGAACGAGTCACTGTGTCTATAAAATAAAAACTATCTCTGGTACTGAAATCATGGAGAAATTTTACTCATGGCTCCTGGTAAAAGAGATCTGTATGTTTTAGTGGACGATATAATCAATAACACCCTTGTGATATCCAGTGGTAAATTTCCTACACCTTTTTCTGATTATTTTCTCCTTCTGAGATCATGATGTCATACAGAAATTTCTTTAAATCATCCTGTGAGAAATGAAATAAATTTTATTATTGTCTGGATTGATCCAAAGATAACATTAAATGTCTGAATCTTAGTCTCAATCTCTCTCGTCTTGATTGTATTTATATATGTGTCAAAAATTGTACATGTGCCCAGCTGTGTTCTCATGGTGATAGGGGATGATGTGAATGTTCAATGATGACAGTTCTTTGGATTTTTAATCATTTCATTTTTGAGAAAAGGAAAGACGGAAAACTCATGGCAATGCATTTCCAGGAAAAGAAATGGTGGCTTTGTGTGTTCAATCCATTAAGTCACATGGTTCCTTCTGCCCTTGACAAAGTCTGTTACACTGATCAAACTAGACTTCCCACCATCTGATGGACTGTTATGCTAAGAGTAGCAGTCAGGCTGAGGAAGGAGATTGAATTTTTTCTGCTACTTAGCCACTAAATTACATTCTAATATTCAGTGATGTTTTTAAAGTTAGCTTTATTATGACATTAGTGCACTAGAATTTGACATTGTACCATGTCATTGAACTAGTCCTGCTATTAGACCAGAAAGAGAATACAGGAAGGAATTCTCTCATTTATTTTTGTGAAGAAAACAATGTTATTGGGTAAAAAACCAACTTGACAAAAATTAGAGAATATCTTAGGCTGAGATGGCTTGGGAAAGTAGGAGGAATATAAGGAAAGGCATTAAGTTTAGTTATTGTGTGAAGTTTATTGTGTTTAGGAAAAACATAAAATACTGAATAGATGACAGAAGACTAAGGATTCATTTTTTAAATTTCAGATTAATATGAAAGTATAAATGATTAGGTTACATTGTTTGCACTTACAGGTAAAGTTCAAGTTGTATTTGAGCTCTTCACCCAGGGGATGTGCTGTATACACTTACATTGCACCCACTGGGGGGAGTTTACTGATACCCCTTCCTTCTCTCATCTATCCTTTCCCTCCTCCCCCCACTTGCTTTGTATTTTCTCTTGTGTAGGTGTGTAGTTGTTCATCTACTGGTTTCATATTAGTATTGTGTACATTAGATACTTTTCTATTCTCTAATATTTTACTAAGAAGAATGTTCTTCAACTCCATGGGGATACAAATGGTGTGATATCTCCATCTTTTTTCTGGCTGAATAGTATTCCATGATAGACATATATTATAGTTTATTAATTCATTAATGAGTTGATGGGCACTTGGATTGACTCTCCCTCAATAAAAGATTTAAATTTAAGACATAAAATGATAAAATTTCTAGAATAAAGTTGGAAAAAGTATTAATCATACTGGCCTGGGAAAACATTTTATGAAGAAGACCACCTTCACAATTGCAGCAACACCAAAAATAAATGAATAAGACACGATCAAACGAAAAAGCGTCTACACAGGTAAGGGTACAACAGCTGCAACATACCGACAACCTTCAGAGTGGGAGAAGATATTTGCATGCTATGAATCTGACAAAGGACTGAAAACTAGAATCTACAGGTAACTTAAACTAATCAAGAAGAGAACAATCTCATTTATAAGTGGGCAAGAGACATAACCTTCTTTGAAGATGACAGATGAATGGCCAACAAAGATGAAAAAATGCTCATCTCTAATTATCAGAGAAATGCAAATGAAAACCACCCTGAGATATCACCTAACCCCAGTGAGAACCTCCATATCACAAAGTACCAAAGCTGCAGATGCTGGCATGGATCTAGAGAAAAGGGAACTTTTTCACAGTGGTGGTGGGTTTGCAAACTAATACAGCCTTAATGGAAAGAAGTATGGAGCATCATCTAAGAGATAATAGTGAATTTTCCATTTGATCCTGGAATCCCCTTACTAGGTATCTACCCCGGAGTAAAAAAATTATTTTGACATAAGGACTAGAATGTTAATCGCAGCTTAATTCACAATCACGAAGACAAAGATTCATTCTTTGTTGGGTAGATGCTAGATGCAACATGATATCATGTTGAAATATACGGTTAAGATCTATTGGTATGCTAACCACTTAACATTTAGTGTATCAGGAACTGTTATGTAAAAAACAACAATTTATACACCTGTAATCTAATACAGGAAGTAGAAGAGGGGATGCAGATATTATTTGTGAATTATGGATATTTGCTTTTAGTTTATTGACATGCTTTTGAGTTGTTGGCATATGGATAATGGAGCACATGTCATCGGCATGTGTGTGAACAGTATTTTAGTGCCTTTTGTGCAGGTCTGTCTTTCCACCTCACTGATCCTGTTTTCTTCTTGCTTTCTTACTTTAGACTTTTCACTCTTTGGACTTCCTCAGTGGGCCATTTTATCTCACTTTTAAGTAGCTCCAATAGTTTCAGTACACAGTTCAGTGAGTCAAGTTGATCAAGCACTAAGGTTGTAAAACATTGCTGGTGGTTTAAAAAAAAATGTATTTTGATGGGAAATACTCTTGAACAAGCCCTGAGGAACTTTACACTAAAATTTTGATTTCATGTCATTTATTAGCATAGCTAGAATAGATTTAGTTTTAGTTTTTGGGCTGCCCCATCTCAATATTCACCCCATTGTTCAGCTAAATAACTTATTTTTTTCAAGTAAATTTTAGCTATGTTTCATATCTCTTCATTATGTACTTAACTGTACGTGTGTGTGTGTTTTTTTCTCTTGAGACAGTCTTGCTCTGTGGCATAAGCTAGGGTGCAATGGGATTGTCATAGCTCACTGCTACCTTGAACTCGTTGGCTTAAATGATTTTCCTGGTTCAGCCTCCCAAGTAGCTGTGACTAAAGGCCTGTCCCACTAGGCCCAGCTAATTTTTTTATTTTTGTGTAGAGACACAGTCCTACTATGTTCCTCAGGTTGGTTCCAAACTCTTGGCCTGAAGTGATCACCTACCTTTGCCTCCTGAAGTTCTAGGATTACAGGAATGAACCACCATATCTGCCCTGTACTTACTTTTTTAAAAACTAAGTATAGGGTTTTGAATTCATCTTTTGATTTTGAAATCCAGTCTCTCTTAGTGATAATTAATATCTGTTTTATTATATTAGTCTGCTTTCCAGCTCTGCGAAATATATATATTTCATGACAATATTTTTTACCTTTTAATTATAGTTAAAATAGTTAATTTTTAAGTATATTAAAAGTATATCGCACATTTTCATAGTATGGCTAATAGTTAAAGTAAAAGCTCTTACAAGAAAAAAGAAATACTTTGCAAACTTAATGTAGGTTCATGAAAAGACAGTTGAAATGTTTGGAAAGTTTTAAAGGTCAGTGTAAAACTAGTTGGGATGAAAGGAGTAATTTGAACAATAATTTGCAAAGTGCTCAATAGCAAAGTATAGGATATCCTCAAATAAGAGAGAAAGCTAGCTAGAAAAAAGCTGATATCATTGTTCAGTGTAAATTTTGGGTTCATCAAAGAAAAAGAATGGTGTTAGATTAATATGGTTTTTGTCTGTGACTTTATTAAAAGATAGAAAGAAAATATCTTTACTAAAATGTCCCTGGAAATGTTCATATTAGGCACAATACTTTACAATTTAGACCTTAGATGTTATACACAGTATTTATTTTTACAGCTATAATGAATATAATGTATTAATCCGGAATTTTGCTCAATAATCATGAATGTATATAATAAAGTCACAAAATGATTTCTAATATGTCTTCTGGTTTAAAGTAATTTTCTTTATCATTGGGAAAATAGTATTTTAAGATTATATGAAGTCAATAGAGAGCAATAAGGAGCATAAAATTCTAGTATGAGAATAATACTAATACATAAATTTCACAGTATGAGTGTATGTTGTTTTTATTTATTTGTTAATTCCATAGACATTTATTTAGTATCTTTGATGCTGGGAATACATATCTTCCTCAAGCATTACACCATCTGGTAGTGTTCACAGTCTCTTTTGTAGATAGAGCTGTGTATGATTCCTTGTTCTGATTTGAGTATCATCTCAATAAATGTGTCCATTACTCCAGTGGTCTAATTGGAAGCATAATCTTAATGTATATTGTGAGAATAAGGCAGTGATGGATGCTACAATGTTCACAAAGCACTATAAGTATGCAAATAAATGGGCAATGTTACTTGGGAAAAGCTAGCATCTATATGGAAAGAATAACAGTTCCTTTAACTTATCACTATTGAGGAATTATATCATAGTGTGTACCTGTTAGCTATTTAATAGCTAGTTACGAAAAATTGATTAATTTTTTTGCAGTTCAATTCTGTATTTTATAAAGAAATTTTTAAGCATTTGCTATGTTTAATTTTAGATTAATGTGAGGATACAAACAACTAGGTTTCATATTTGCATTTGTTATGTAGAGATCCTCTTGTAGTTTTGTCCTGAACCCAAGAGGTGTGCCATGTACCCTTACATTGTGCCCACTGAGTGAAAACACATCAATCCTCCCTCCCTTTATCTCTCTCTCCCCAACTTGAATTGAATTCAGTTTTTATCTTATGTAGGCATGTATTAGATAGTCTAAGGGCTTCGTATTGGTATTGAGTATGTTGAATTCTTGTTTCTCTATTCTTGTGATACTTAGCAGGATGTGTTTCAACTCCATCTGGGTTAAAACAAAAGATGTGAAGTCTCCCTCTTTTTTTGGTTGAATGGTATTCCATGAAATATGTCCCACAATTTGTTAATCCATTCCTGTGTTGAAGGGCATTTTAGGTTGTTTCCACACTGTGCTGATTGTAAATTGAGCTGCAATAAGCAATCTAGTGCAAATGTCCTTAGACTAGGGACTCAGTGCCTCCTTGAGCCAAGCCACTGCCATGACATCCCAGCCTAGGTCTTGGAATGAGGCTCTGTCCCATGAATAAATACAGAATGACATAGAGTAAAGCAGATCAGAAAAAGAAAAAAAAATTAAAAATAAAATTAAATAAGATATAAAAAGGGCATATCTTAGTTGTTTGAGAAATTTATGTGGCAAAAAATGAGAAAAGTAGAAAAATCTCTACCGAGACAGAAAAAAGGAGAGAAATAGAAAAGAAAGAAAAAAAGGGCCTGAAAAATCATAGCAAAAATGGAGCCCTTGCAATTGAAGAAAATAAAAATGAAAAAAGTACAACAAAACTAAACAAAACAAACAAGGAAAAAAATTGAGAAAAGTATATTGCAGTATATCACTGGAACACCAGGTGGCACTGTGGTGTAAGATGCAAAACACCCATGATGCTTTTATAAAATGGGGGCCAGGAGCCACTATCTAGTTTCCAAGGAGACCTGGTTCTATCTTCCTGATTTTGTTGCCCTCAGTCAGGGCTTGGTTGTTTTGCTAATATTCAGTCCCCACAGGACTGGGATCCTGAAGCTCTTGCCAAATGTCTTAGGGGGCACACCATGACCTTCCAAACAGTGCCCCTGGGCACAAAGTGGCTTTCCTGGGGGTGCAGAAGCTGGTCAACTCATCCCAAGGCTAGCTGCCCAAGCTCAGCAGGCACTTGAGAGTCAGCTGTGCACTAGGACCCTGCAGAGTGTTCCTCCTAGGCAGCCCTCCCTCAATGGCAGTGCTTTGGTAGTAGCCAAGCCAGTAGGAGTTCCACCCTGCCCAGTGATTGAATCCTGGCCTCCAGATCCTGTTGAAGCTCTCTTGCTTGCTTAAGTCCTTTCAAGTCAGCTCTAGCAAGCTCCCCAGTCCAAGAAGAAACAAACCAAAACAAAAAAACTGCAGGATAGGCCTGTCTGATATCTAGCCCTCCACTGAGGGCCCACACTCAGGCACTTGCCTTCTGTGCTGGTCTTCCACTGCTCCTGACCACCTCATTGGCTCCTGGAGTCCCTTACTGCTTAACTGTGCCCCTGGAGTGCTATTTCTGGGCAAGACACCCCAACCAGAGGTGGCTGGAGTCTTCTCTCTCCAGTGTCACTATGACTGGCTGCTAAGGTGATGCCTTTAGGGTGGCATCTTGCTCCACCTCTCTAAAGATCAGTCACCAAAGAGATGAGTTTTGAAGGTGTTTAAAAAGGACATCTTTCTCTCAAAGTAGAACAGAACTGAGCTTTCCCGTAGGCTTCTTATCATAGTCGCAGGTCACTAGCAGTCCTGCTTCTGAGCCTGCAAGGCACACAGAAGGCTGATTAGCGAGTGTCAGCTAAATCTGGCACTTGTGAAGCCAAACATTTGCTATTTCAAGTAATAGCATTAAGTGACAAAGTTACTCAATTTATTCTACTAGAGAAACCAATACTTAGAGATAAATCCATAGTATATGCCTTCATTCTTTGAGGTAGAATTGCTCAGTATTATAATATTTGGGCAATATATATATTATTAAAACATTTCAAAGATGACTAAACTTCATGGCCTAAAATATAATGTATGGAGGAAAAGATAGTTCATTTAAAATGTTAAAGTTTAGAGACAAAATTGAATAAATTATTTTTATTTTTTTAAATTGCAGATTAATATAAGGATACATACAATTAGGCTACATTGCTTGCATTCATTAGGTAAAATCCAAGTTGCAGTTGAGCCCTTCACCCAGGAGGTGAGCCACATACCCCTACCTTGTATCTGATAGGGTAAGCTTGAATAAATTAGTTTTGGAACTGTTTTCTTTCTTAGAATTTATAATTTTTATTTTCTGTTTTTTAATAGAATTTATTTTGTAGAGCAGTTTTAGGGTTCTAGCCAAACAGCAAATGATTCCAAGATTCTCTGCATACCCCCCTGCCCCCAGACATGCAGAGCCTCCCCATCATCATCTCCTGCCAGAATGGCAGGCTATTACAATTGATGACTCTACATCGACACATCATTATCATCCAAATCTATAGTTTACATAAGGGTTCACTCTTGGCAATGCCCATTTGATGGATTGGGAACAAAAGTATGACATGGAACTACCATTGTATTGTACAGAGTAGATTCACTGCCCTACAAGTCCTCTGTGTTCCACATGTTTCTTTTCCCAGATTATGGCAAACACTGATCTTTTTGTTATCTCATAGCTTTGTCTTTTGCAAATGTTGCATTGTTGGAATTATGCTTCATGTAGGCTTCTCAGATGGCTTCTTTCACTTAGTGATATGCATTTAAGTCTCTTCTGCGTCTTTTCACAGCTTGCTAGCTCATTTCTTTTTAGTGCTGAATTCTGTTCTCTGGATGTAATAAAGTTTAAATTATTTTCTGGTTATTTATTTTTGTGTGTGTTCCACAATTAGAATGTAAGCATCATAAAAAAAGATTTTGTTTGTTCATTACTGTACACCTAGACCCTGGCATAGTTGCAGGTGCTTTCAAAATTTTATTCCCCTTGATTGAAATGGAAAAGAAAACATGTTAGTAGAAATTAATAAAAATCAAAATGACATCTCTCATACAGGTTAAGTGATTTAGGAGCCACAGAAAGGTGAGGAAGGGCAGTGTAGCACAGCTAGTGCAATCTTCACTTCTATTTTGTGAAGGATGAAAATATTCGGGAAGCACAGAAGATATCTTGTCAAAATTTCACAGTTAGATACAAAAATGAAGTCCAAGTATATGTTAGGAGTTGAATCTTACTGTCATTATGCTATTGCAGACATTAAGGCGTGCTTAGCAAAAGACTTAAGCATTTTCATATATATCTGGGAAGTCAACATTTGTTGAATTAATACTGAATCTCTTAAAGGCAGTGGGGAAACAAGGTACGCTGAGAGAAGTTCTCATCAGAAGTCTAAAGACAATTAAGCATAGTACTGATAGAATGTCAGGAGATTTATGCAGCCTGACTCTTAAAATTTAATTTGATTTTAAGTTATTTTATTTTTACTCTTGTTCTGTTTCGGGATGGATCCCCCAGTGCAGAGCCTGAGTTCAGATGCCCGTGATTCGTTGAGAAAGTGCTCTTCAAGAAAAATCTTTAAGGGAGGGAGTGAAATAGGAAAAAGCAGAGAGGGAGGGAAAAACAGCCCAGCAAGGATGTGGACTCCGATGAAGCCTGGCCTTGGTCTTAGAAAAAGACATGAGATATGAGTGTGCGGCAAAGGGAGTTCAAAACTCTGCAGTGCTCATTGCCTAAGCGGCAAGGTGGTTAACCTTTTGTGCTACAGAATATTTCAGTCATTACCTGGGCCTAAGAGGCTATGACAGGGCAGCTTCTGCCAGCTGAGGGCAATTTCCGGAGCAAGGGGCTGCCGTGAGCCCTTAACTGCCAACACAATGAGCTTTTGTCCTTATGCCCAGGGTAGGGATAAGGTGAAGTACTTTGAATTCATAAAGATCTTTTCAAATACCAGACCAAAAGAATTGGCTGAAGCACTATGAAAAATAGAAATTATAGGAATTATAGTAGCAGATTATGACTTTGTCTTTCTTTTGACACAGTTTGTATTTCCTGTAAGACAAAGTCGTAAATGATTTAACCAGATAGAGATGGAATTTCCTTACTGATTTATATTGAAACTTACGGCATCCCATACTTTGTCACCAGTTGCTGTCCCTCTGATTATAGCTTCTGTCAGCCACAGCTCACCATGTGCCTGAGGTTGGAATGCCTGAAAGTGACAGTTCTGTGATAAGAACTTATTCTAAATCAAAAGCAGGATCAAGTTCAATTTCTCTGGCAATGCACTCTTAAATGCTCTGAAGAAGAACAGTTTCGGAGATAAGGTTCTCTGGCCTTGTGGATTTTCCTTCCAGCAAGGAACACAATGAATTTTCATAAAAATCTTTCTGTGGTTTTTACTGTATCCAAAATAATTTATATTTGAGTGTTTTGGTTGCAGTGCAACCAGGCTCCAAGTGACTGTCACCCATGATTAGCTTTGAAATTTGTCACACATAAAATTCTGATGATGCCAGTAGTTAAGTAATGGCTACTACACTTTATACAAAGGGTGGGACCAGAGAAAATTCCTTTGAAAATTATCTCATTTTTAGTCTCCTAGTTTATTTTTCAAGGCTCCAAATTTTTAAAACTCCTTTTAATTTATCTTGAGATTCACTGGTCATTTCCCATAATCTGTTTACCGGGTGGGAGGTGTGAGCTACATGTTGATATTATGACTTGTAAATCACAAATTTCATTGTATATATTTACCAATGATTGGACACTGGTTATAATCAGAATATTTTAAATGATTTAAAAACATAACCATGTTATAAAATAGTTCTTGGGCATTAGGAAAATGCTCTAATTATAATCATATTGTTGATATCATTTTTCTTTTGATTTTTTCCCCTTCCAAGCTCATTTTTTCTCAGGGATGGTTGTAAATAGAATTTGTACAACTTTTTAATCTGCCTCAGCACTTACATCATAAATGTGGCCCATATTACAAATTATTTATAGACATCACTTAAAAAACTTGATACTTTTTTGGATTGACACATCATAGATGCTCACTGTGGGGAAAGTGGGAAATCCTAGCACTACTGGTCACTTGTTACCCTGGTCCACCCCTGATCTCAAAGTGTGCAGTCTGGACTTGGTCCTTGGAGGAGGCTGGCAAAGGCTATGGTCCTGATGACCTCTCTAGGGCTGTTGAAGCTGGGATTGTGGCACGGGTACTTCCTGTGAGGAAATCCATAGGTTGGTTCTCCTAACAGTGTCTGAAGATACAGTAGAACCTCCATAGTTGTCCATCTCCCTACACTGACCACCTCCTTAAATTGACCTAATGTTCATAGATTGGACTTCACTACATGATGTATCAGTACCATAGGCCTAGTTCCTTATGTTGACCACCTCTATGTGTTAACCAGTTGGTTACAGTAACTCGGGTGGTCAACATACAGAGGTTCTGTGTGTACTTGAGCAGTTCTATGTATAGTTTCCTTGTGTTGACTTTCCCTTGGATGCTGTCACAACAGGCCAGTTCTTTTTTTTTTTTTTAATTATTGCTGTGTACATTAATGCAATCGTGGGGTACAATGTGCTGGTTTTATATGCAATTTCAAACATTTCATCAAATTCGTTAAAATGGCCTTCACAGCATTTTCTTAGTTATTGTGTTAGGACATTTATATTCTACACCCAGTTAATTTCACATGTACCCTTATAAAGTGCACTGTAGGTGTGTTCCCACCAATTACCCTCCCTCCACTCATCTTCCCCCCACCACCCCCTTTCCTCTTCCCTTTCACCTTCTTCTTGGGCTATAATTGGGTTGTAGCTTTCAGAAGAAAGCTATAAATTGGTTTCATGGTAGAGCTGAGTACATTGGATACTTTTTCTTCCATTCTTGAGATACTTTCCTAAGAAGAATATGTTTCAGCTCCATCCATGTAAACATGTAAGAGGTAAAGTCTCCACCTTTCTTTAAGGCTGCCTAATATTCCATGGTGTATATATACCACAATTTTTATTTTTTTTTGCAGTTTTTGGCCAGGGCTCGGTTTGAACCCACCACCTCCGGCATATGGGGCTGGCGCTCTACTTCTTTGAGCCATAGGCACTGCCCTATATACCACAATTTATTAATCCATTTGTGGGTTGATAGGCCCTTGGGCTTCTTCTATGACTTAACAATTATGAATTGGGTTGCAATAAACATTCTGGTACAAATATCTTTGTTATAATGTTATTTTTGGTCTTCTGGATATAGACCTAGTAGAGGAATTGTAGGATCAAATGGCAGGTCTACTTTTAGATCTCTAAGTGTTCTCCAAACATCTTTCCAAAGCCAATTCTTTTTTATGGTTAAGTAGTATTCCATTGTGTATATAAACTGTATTTTCTTTATTCATCTATTAATGGACACTTAATTTGTGTGGTAAGAACTTACCATGTCTTAGCTATGGAGATTAGTGCTGCCATAAACATGGGGTGAAGATATCCTTTGATACACTGATTTCCTCTCCTTGGGATACATACTCAGTAGTGGGATTGCTGGACTGAACCTACAATACAATTTTTTTTTTTTTTTTTTTTTGAGAAACCATCACATCGTTTTCCATAATGCCTGTGTTAATTTACATTCACACCGACAGTGTTCTTGACTGGTCTGTTGCTACCATCTTGTTACATCAGTCATTGGACCTTCCATGTGAGAATGTTAAAACTACCCGGTAGATGAGTGATGGGTCTGATTGGCTTGACTGTTTTTACATCAGTCAGATAAGTACATAATGATAACTAATTCATTGTATACTTTAAAATAACATATACTCAGTATGTAACTTAAATACCATCATTTGATCTGTTGCTTCTGGTTCTCCTTTTGTACAGAGTTGAGATGATTGAGATTAGAATTGAAGAAATCCTTTGAACCAATGGTCATGTGGCTTTTTCCCCCTCTTTCTGGACTTGCCTGTGTGTGTGGTTTTCTGTTCATTCCATTTTTCACTGTCGTATTTATCCTTAAACGTTTGTAGAAGATACTTAAAATAAGACATTATCTTTATCACGTACATTGCAAAATATTTTTATAGTGTTTATTTAACCGTATAATAATTGATAAAATGTGTGTTCTTTTTCCAGTGGCCTTTATAACAGTGTAGGCTTAGTTGTGTATGGAGGTGATGAGATGTTGCTCCCAGGTAACTTTCCTCCACCTGAACTTCTCTATTGAGTTCAGAATCTTCCTCTCTCTCACGATGACCTAGATTATATCTCTAAGTAGTTTTTTCCAAAGCAAGTAACTCATGTTTACTTTGTGAGAATATCTCAGAGTGTTTTGATGCCTAATATGTGGAACATTCATTTGCATTTTGTAATTGAACTTTTAGTTTATAACATTCTCCTTCCTCACAAATGTAGTTTTGGTTCGTAATGTTTTTAAGAATAACA
>NW_003852516.1:1193203-1240038 GCF_000181295.1 Otolemur garnettii
GCGCCCTACCCTTTTGAGCTATAGGCGCTGCCCGTTGCTCATATCTTTTTAAAAAAATTTGATGCTAAAGTTTTTTATTTCACCAGGATATGTTAGATTTTTTTCTATATTCATTAATTTTGTTTCCAGAAAGTTCTAAATCTCTTTAGATAGGAAGTTTGTAGCCTTCATCTCAGAGTTTTTTATTTTTCTCTCTCTCTCTTTGTGTATATATACATATCTTATACTTTATTGTTGCTCCTATTTCATTTTTTATGGTCTCATTTTTGGTGGTAGCAAATAGTTTATCATACACATATATTATAGTTTTCATCTTTCCCCTATTTCAGTGCATTCTGGTAGTTTTGGTAAATTGGTTATTTTCATACCTTAGACTAAATCTTCAGATACATTTCTGCTTCTATAAGGGACTTTTATCCATAGCATTCCTAATTTTTTTTTTTTTTTTTAACATTTTTTGGCCTAATTCAGCTGTTTTACTCAAGGTATATTATTGCCTTTTTTTTTCTTATTTCAAATACTTTGTTTCATACAGTTTTACTGTGAACTTCATAGTACGCCATTATTTACTGTGTTTTCTCAGTAATTATCAATAATGGGTGATCCTTTTGCTTCTTTGCCTTTGCACAGTAACCATCCAGGCCCCATTTGGAATTTTGTTATTACTTCACAAACACAGTCAAAAGCTTCCTTTGCACCCTCTCACTGTCCACAAGAATGTTCTTAGAATTCTTTTCTTGTGTATGTTGCAGAAGAAATTGTTGACAAAGGGTGACATTATCAGTTCTGTGATCCAGAGCCTGGGATAAGGGCATTCCAAATAAAGAGGCTTTATTTCTGCACACTTTGTTCTCTGTACCCAGTGGTGCTTCTTCTGCAGGGGCCAGGTTTCCATACCTAAATTTGTACTGAACTTCTTCATTCTCAGTGAAATGAGAGGAGAGGGCATGATGTCTGCCCCCATCTTGGTGGGACTTCCCATGATGCCAGGGAATGGCTCCATCTTAGGCCTTGTTAGTTCACAGGGTTGCACATGCCCCTGAGTCCAGCAGCTGACCAGGCTTTGAATATTTTCTACCTGTGCTATATCCTTCCCATCCTCCCAGTGATCATCCAGTATCAGTATTCAAAGAATTCACTGGATCTTTTGGGCTTTAGGTGGCACTTCCTCAGAGATTACGGCATGTGGGTGTCACCTTGCCTTGGTGGTCAGCATTGCTGCCGTTCTCCATTTTATCCTTTTCCTGTCTGGATTTAAGGGAAGCAGTGGTTAGATCCAGTGTCACAGCTAGTGTAGAAGTACCCTGTCACTTGGAGTATGTTATCACTGGATGGTCTTAATATTTTTAAATTTTTGTACATCTAGATTGGGTTTATTTGAACAAATTATATTTGGGTTTATTATTTAAACAAATTAATTTTTCCTAATATGTGAAGTTTTCAAGTTGTGTTTGTGTGTGTCTATGGGTGGGTGTTGGTGTGGGTACAATGGGCACAGTTTACCTGTAATTTCCTTACATGGTAAGCTTTTTGAGAATTGAGATCCATGGTTTTTTAGAATCATCTTATACCCTCCAAAAAGCAAAGTATATAAATTCAGATAATGAATTGGTTGATGGGGTATCTATTAGGGCTCTGAAAGAGTTAGTGTCTTTCATGTGGCCTGGAATTTAAGTGCAGTGCACAGGCTTCTCTGCCCCTCCACTGGTCTTCTGCACTTGGAGTCCCATCTCATTTTGGGGGTAAAAATGATAGGGGTTTTTGGAGTAAAAAAAACCCATGCCATTCTCTGCAAAGACTTGGCCTTACATCCACTCACCAGAACATTGATCACTGACTCTGTTTGTAAGGCTTCTTATTAAACATAGAACCTAGAAATTTCTGTTTTCCTCCTGGCATTCAAATATGTGCAATTTCAGTAGTTCCACAAAAATGAAATGTAAAAAAAAAACCCCAAAATACCCTGATCTCCTATGTTAACCAACCCCACAGAAGAAGCCTATAAAACGTACTTTCCCTAAATCCCTTAGTGTCACAAACTGTGGAAGTAATAAATTGTCTTTCTGGGTACTCTTAATTCCCTAAAGATTTGCAGAGACTCAGAATGCTCCTATTTTTAAACTTTTCTGGGGCCTGTGCTGTCATTTCGTGCATCTCCAAAGGCTCGGTGTCGTGTGCTGCTCAGTGCGCTCCCGTTTGATGCATTGCCGTCCGCACATCGCAGCATCTGTTTCTGTGCCTAGAACATCAAAATGAAAGGAGCAGAGAAGATGAAGACTTTCCCTAATGGTCTGCTTATGTTCACTTACTGTTTGTTGTTCCTATCCAAAACTAATTGTGCCTATTTTTTTTCCTGGAGTTATTTTACTGTTTTCTATGGGTTTAGTTACTGAATTGCTTATTAACAAAATATGTTGGAAACCTCAAGAATGGAAATTGTGGAACCAGAAAATATTTGTAAGAAAAGCCATTACTTGGACTGTTTATTGCACTCACAAATGTCATTAGAAATGAAACGTGCCATGCAAACCCTTGATCTAACTCATGTTTAGATGCTCCCTCTTAGGTACAACTTGGAGTTGACAGGAGAAAATTATTAATACTCTGCCTCGCAGATTCAGAGGAGATAGTTTTGTCCTCTCAACACAGGAAGCACATTGCAACAAGCACATGTAGGCTTAGCCCACAGAACTCTGCTTCTATGAGGGTTCAAATAGCCCAGATCTCTCTGTTCATTGGAGAACCATTTGTTCCTCACCCTTGGTTTTGTTTCCTTATACCACGAGAGAACTATTTATCACAACAGATAATACATACTGAGGCATTATCCTGGGGAATTTTTGATATTTGTTCCCTATTGTTTTCAGGGATCTCTTCCCCTTTAGAATCATCTTTCTCCCTGGATTATTTCTTTCCCTCCATGCCACTCAGGTCCAAAGAGCCTGGAGCTCTGTCTCTTTGGGCAAAGATTCCTGCAATGTTAGAAATCAAATGTGATCAAGGATCACATACAGAAAAAATGACACAGTGAGTGCATTAGACAACAAATTTTATCAGTTTTCCATAGTAATTTATAATGGTTTCCAATTTTATGTTTTAGTTTATGACAGAATTCTTGACAATACATCTTTTAATTCCTTTATAGTAATTCTTTATACATTTAGAAATGTATAGAGTATACCTACACTGTAAAAGTATTCTTTTATTTATTTATTTTTGCAGTTTTTTTTTTTTTGCCGGGGCCGGGTTTGAACCCACCACCTCCGGTATATGGGACCAGTGCCCTACTCATTTGAGCCACAGGCGCTGCCCAAAGGATTCTTTAAAACAAGGCTTGTTTATTCAAAAAAGCTTAAATGAAATTTATTCAGGCAACATTGATACATGATGCAGCTGTTTGAATAAAGCTAAATAATCAAAGATCAAAGTACCTCAGAAATGCTGAATTGACTGGTAAATACTATGGGTAACTCCAAATGGTCTTTATATTATACTTATATTCATTTCTGATAACGTTGATTGTAACTAAGATGACATTATCAGAGTTCAATGTAGTATTCTAAAATCTCAGTCAAGTTGCCTGGTTTAGTGACAAAGCTAAGGTCACTTTATTTGCAGGTAGTAGGCTTACTTACATTAGTAAACCTGGCAGAGTTATGCACATCCTACTTTACCAATTTTAAATGCCTTCCATGTGAAAGAGTGTTGGTTAAATGAGTCCCTGTCAAGTTTTTGATTCTGGCTGCCTCTATGAAAGATGACTGAACTTATGGCCAGTGATGCCCCCAAGCTTCCTTATAGCTAAAGAAAACATAATATTGGAAGCAAATGTTCAGAAATGAGGAAATTACATTATAAGTAGAAAAGATTAAGGTTGAAAAGAGACAAAGTATATACACAAAAATATACCCACATGTGTATATATTCTACTTAAAGTAGAATAGAGGACTGAGGGTTGAAATAAGAACATACAGAGAATATCCATTCGCTTCTTGGTTTATAAGTCAAATTTTAAAATAAGTCATTCCCCTGATTTTTGTTCACTAACATTTATAATATTCAGAACTAAAAGGAAAAAGAAAACCCAGTATTTTCATATTCCCCAAAGCACAAAATGATGTAGTAGAAAGTATCCTATATTTAGGTAATCTGTTATTTATCTCAGATTTTTCACGCCTACCTCTAGCACCATTAGGAAAGTCATTCAGATGTTTAGTGTGTTAACTTGGTCATTTAAAAAAAATTAAGTTTGAACCAGATCACAATTCCTTAGTAAGTGGTTAGTATATGTGCCTTTCATACATAAAAAATTCAGAATTAGTCTTCATGAGAATTCTAGGAGATGTTCTTCTATAAATGGGTAAGTTGAGGCTGAGCAAGCCTATGTAGTTTGCTCAAGATCACCTGGCTTGAATGTGGCTGAATTCAGGAAAGTGAGTGAAATGTTAGTTTACTCAAATGCAAAGTTAGCCAGTTACTTTCATGAGCCAGCGCAAGGGAATGAACCCGAGTAGGAATGGTGGGGAATGAGGAAATAAAACACACAAGAGGTGAAGATGGGATCAGAAGGACTGGAGCAGCTGAGACTATAGCCAGCACTGAACTGTGAAAACAGCTTTATTGTACAGTATCGAAACAAAGTCATGTATTTAAACAAAGTTGCTTACTAGAGGAAATTGACGTGAATCCGGTACATGGAGTAAATAAAGATTAACTTTAGGGAGGAAAAGCTACCCCCACTTTCTGGCGAAAGATAAAAGAAAGTTTGTGGGGGCTCCCTGATTTCTGGCAGAGGAGAAAAGCATGTTATTCTAGGAGGAGAAACAGTTGGGGTCGTTCCTGGAATGTCTCCCCAGGCTATGGAGGCCTTGCTGCCTCACAGCCCATATTCCACAAGTTACTTGTAAAAAAAACTGTCACTAATGAAAGATTGAATAACCCCTCCTCCTCATAGGTACACTGAAGTCCTAACCTCCAGTAATTGTGGATGTAACCCTATTTGGAAATATGGTCTTCGTAGATATAATCAAGTTCATATGCAGACATAATTGGTTAGGTTTGGTCCTAAATCCAGTGACTGTTGTCCTTATAAGAAGGCAGTGGGAAGACCCAGGGAGACACAGGAATGGAACACGATGTGAGGATAGAGGCAGAGTTTGGAGTTGAGTGTCTGCAAGCCAGGGAACCCCACAGGAGGTAGGAAGAGATAAGCCGCATCCTCCTCATCCTCAGCCTCCATGAGTTTAGACATCTGGCCTCCAAAACTGTGAGAGATTAAATTTCTGTTGTTTTAAGCCACCTGCTTTTAGTACTTTGTGACAGCATCCCTGAGGTCCTAATAGAAAAGCCCTATTATATTTTTGACTTCTTTATTTACTATTTTGAATGAACTTTGGAAAAGCCAGGTTATTAGTGGAAAGACAAAATGCTTTGAGGTTACTGTTTCCCCTTTTGTCAAAGACATCTTTACTTTGAGGGTTGAATTGGGAAAGGTCTTATTTTTGGATGTCAGTAAGCATTCTTACAGAGTATGAAGATTAAGAAATAGCAAATCTCTCTTAAAGTTAGAGAATATAAGAGAACAGACTGTCCTTCAAAGAGCTATGTGTACAATTGTAATAGCTAATTTTTATTCTGTTATCTCAAAGGTTTCTCATTAATGTACCATTGTTTTAGAAATTTAGTGAGTTAATTTTTTTTTTGTTTGGTTTTGATAGTATAGAAAGGAGACAGTGCATTTATCTCTCCCGTCCTGAACTATCAGAAATGATAAATGGTCTCTCTCTGGACGCGTTGTCAGCATTAAAGAAGTAAAATAGTGGCTTTTCACTCTGTTAGGTGGTGGTACACTCTCTGCGGAAAATGGATATTTTTCATGTACTCACAGAAACTATTGTTTTCCTCAGAAGGTATATGAAAACCAGTCCATTTAAAACAAGGCAGCAACATGACCAGAAATGACACTTTAAAACGTGACCCAGTTTGACACATTGCACTGTTAACAACACAGTCAGCCACACTGAAGCTCATTTTAATGATAAGGTATCAGTGAAATAGACCATTTTAACTTTTTAGGCTATTTGTTTTCCACAGTGGTAGCATATCAGAATTACCTGTGCTTTTTAAAATGTAATATACATAAATTTCTGAGCTTACCTCTGAAATTCTGATTCAAAGGTGTTGGTAAGGCATGGGTATATATAATTTTTTTTTTTTTTGGTATTTTCTAGGCACTTTCTATTTATTAAATAATTTAATTCTCTCCACAACCCTATGGGGTGGGCATATTGTTTTCCCTATTTTTTTTTTTGTTGTTGGTGAATCATTGAGGGTACAATGAGCCAGGTTATACTGCTGGTGTTTGCTGAATGAAGTCCCTCTATTAATAGTGTCCCACCCACAAGAGATGTGTTGCACACCGTGGCCCCATACTCCCCTCCCTATTACCCCTTTCCTCATATCAGAATTGAGTATCAGAATTGGATTCTTCCTTCTCTATTCTTGTGATGCTTTACTAGGAAGAATGCATGTGTGTGATTCTGACATGTAGCCAATATTGTAGAACCATGGATATAACAGAGTGACCATTATTAATAAAAAAGGGATATTTGTTCTTATGTTCAGGATCCTAAGAAAGTGTTCCAGTTTTGTAGCAGAACTTTCATAACCATTTAGTTCTAGTTGTCCTTGTTTTAGGGGCCATGTTCAGAAGTTAATCCCAAACTACTCAACTCTTCAGACCATAATGATTTATGTGATATAAGTTAAATAGCTAACTCATAAACTTTGCCATCTGGAGAACCATAGAGTAAGGAATGGTGATCAGACTATCAGCAATTTAAATACAGCAACCAGGTTCTTTCAGTTTTTAAAGACAAAGGCACATAATCTCTTTCAAATCTATCCACATCCCAAATTAAATGTAATTCATGTATAGGTACTAATTAAGTTGAGTTGCAGCTCACACAATGACCTAATGCTGTGCAGAGCTTATATAATTTTTTAGAATTTTATTTACTTCATGTTTGAAGTCATTATTTTCCCCCCTCAGATCTCAAAATTGTTTTTTGGCCACATGAAAGAAGTATTTGCTAGATTCTAGGCCAATAGAACATAATGGTAAAATGATCCTGGCAGCAGTAAAACTACCTCTGGAATTGCTCTATGATATTTGCTGATATCTTTCAAAATAACTTTATTGCTCTTCACTCAGTCTGACGTGAAATATAATTAGATTTCAGTGAAACTCTAAATAGAGGACAAAGTGAATGTAAAGAAAAGACTTCTGAGCGCTTTATACTATGCCACTTGAAGACAAAAATAGCTTTGTTTTCAGCTCTTTGCAATTAAAGAAAAATGCTAAGATATATGCACAGGTTGACAGGATGACTAGTCAGAGTTACCTGAAATGACAACGTGAACTAATTAGATCAGAACCCCACGCAGGGTGATAGCTGGGCTCAAGTTCTAAGGCTAATCAGTAGTTGGTGTATATGCGCAACACACATGCACAACATGCACACACGACACACACAGGCACCCACACATGGCACACAGATGACACACACGCTACACAACACACACGACACACACATGCACACACAGTGCTCTGGCTGACCTCCTGCTTTGGGTCTGTCACTCTGTGAATGTGAAGGAACATTTATCCAGCCTCATCCAATGTCAGTAACATAAGTACAGTTGCTTTATTGCTTCAATGAATCTGACATTTTTTTTTTTTTTTTTGAGCATCATAAAAGCTGCTTGTGATGCAGCTGGATGATTTTATGGACAGTTCTGTGAATATTGTTATTCTTTTTTGTACCGGGCTCTTAATTATAAAATACTGTGCTGTGCACGTACAATGTGCTCTTACTACAATAACAGATGAGTTGAAAGGACACCCCTTGCCTAGAGCATCTTTGCAGTTCTAAAAGTAAAGTGGGATGATGAATGGAATGGGATACTTCACAGGACTGATACGCAGCTCTCCCACACACCCACATACCCACACACCTATGCATGCGTATCTTGAGGTTATGTAGTGTTTACTATTCAAGGTGATAAAATGTTGTATTCTTTTCTTGGTGCTGACCAACTATGCCAACTCTGCATCTGATATTCCTCCTCCCAATCCCCTGATTGGATTCTACAGAGTTATCGTAGGTGCCCCAGCAGATCTGCTCTCTTTCTGCTGGTATCCGTGCAGAAGCAATTTATTTTCTTCAGCTAAAATAAAGGAAGACATAGCTTTCCTTCTGTTGCCAAATGTGAACTGTTGTACTATGATTCTATTACTGTTCTTGATATGATGAGACAGCGTTATGTGCTGGCCGAACGTGCAGACTCTGATGCCAAGTTGCCTTGGACAGAGTCTCACTGTCACACTTCCCTTTCTGTGTTTTTTTTTTTGGTTATAGTTTTTGGCTAGGGCTGGGTTTGAACCCACCACCTCTGGTATATGGGGCTGGTGCCCTACTCCTTGAGCCACAGGCGCCACCCACACTTCCCTTTCTGCTGAGCAATCCTGGACAGGTATATAACTTTCTGTGCTTCAGCTTTTTCACCTATAAAATGAAGCTAATAATAGTAACTGTCTCAGAGAATTGATGTGAGGATGTGCTGGACTGCCAAGCCTTTAGTGTGATAGCTGGCTCAGTTAGAGAGTGCTGTTCTGGGATTATTTAAAAAATATTCTCTATGTCCATTTAAACAACATTTTTGCCTTTAACTCTCTTCCTCATCTCGATGGGTAAAAATGAAATTTGAAACCGCTTATCCATTCCATGTATTATGAAAAAGCAGCATATATGTCAAAATATTAACTTCTGGCTATTTGAACCCAAAGTGAAGATGATAAATTATGCCACCGTGCCTGGCGGCAGGACTTCTGTACAGAACAACAAAACACATCAACTTAAGAAAACTGAGGATGAATAAGGGCATTTTCTTTAACATGAAACTCATTTTTCAAATATTGACCAAGAAATTTAATTAAAAGTTGTGCCGCAAAAAATAGAAATGAGACAAAATGCTACTTGTTGACCTATCAGAGGTCGGTTATGAACTGAGAAAATGAAGACTTTATTTCCTATCTGCTGAGGTTTAAAGTTTCGAAGAAAATGGTTATAGAATCTAAATAATTTTGAAGGCAATGCCATTGACTTTCTGATTTATCAAAGTAAAACATGAGCGTTTTTTGGAAATGCAAAAGTTTTATGAAAACTACAATTTTATAGTATTATTCTGGGCTAAATGCTATTGAGATTTTGAAGCATTTTGGTACAAAACTTAATACCCACTCACAATTTGGATTCCACTGTAAAAAATAATGTTATATCCTAGTTTTATTTTTATTAAAGTAGCCTACCTAGAGAAACTTGTCAGCTATTGTACTAAGCATGATTTTTAACAACAGATTAGTACTCTGTGTCACTGTCATAATTGTTTGTATCATTTCTCTTTTCTTGGATATTTAGACTTTTAAACTTTTTTTTTTTTGGAGGCAGAGCCTCAAGCTGTCACCCTGGGTAGAGTGCTGTAGTGTCACAGCTCACAGCAACCTCAAACTCTTGGGCTTATGTGATTCTCTTGCCTCAGCCTCCCAAGTAGCTGGGACTACAGGCACCTGCCACACACTCCGCTGTTTTTTTGTTATTGTGGTTGCAGTTGTCATTGTTTTAGCTGGTGTGGGCCATGTCGAACCCATTAGCCTCAGTGTATGTGGCTAGCACCCTACGCATTGAGCTATGGGCACCGCCCTAAAGTTTTGAACTTTTGCTATTATAAATACAGTTGCCCTGAACATTCTTTGAAAATCTTTTGTCTCATTTGTCATTGGTGCCTTAAGCTAGTTGTCTAGAAATGGCATCACTGCAGCAAAGGCAGCAATGAATCCTCTTGAGACAGAGGCCCAGCTGGCTTTGCTATGGTTTTTTCCGGGTCACACTCATACCAGCACTGTCTGGAAATGCACATCTCACCGACATTAGGTTGACCGCAGGTATTTTATGTAATTTTTAAGAAATTAAGGATAATTTTAAATTTCATAGCAATGTATACATTGGATCAGGAGGCAGGTTTAATTTTTAAATGCTTTTGATGAATTCTCTTCCTCCTTTTTAGGATTAGGGGCTTCTTTGGCAATTTTTGTGTTGGGGCTCTCATCCTTCTTATTACCTACATGTGTACTTTATGTAGGGGTGAAAACTCTATTTTTTCCCTCAATATCCATTCACCCCCTTTTCACAAACAACAGACTTTTTGACTCAAGCACAGCTAAGGATTGTATTTCCCAGAATCCTTTGCAGTGAGGTACAGTTATAGAATACGATTAGACTAAGGCCCATGAAATAGTTACGAAATTTTGAGTTGTAGTATAAACACAGGTAAGATGGCTTGTCCTCTGTTCTCAGAGTGGAAACTGGAGCACCTGTCTCGGATCATGAGATTGAAACTGCTCTTGAAGATTAAAGGACAGAAATTGCCTGTGTTCCTCAGGGCTGGTAGAACAGGGTCAACATACATTCTTGGGTTTCTTGAGACAGATCAAACCACATCTATTTTGTTTAAGATAAACATTTTTAGTTTAATAATTCTCTCAAGGCATCCAAAGTAATATTTGAGCTGGTAGTAGCCCAAGTATATCTGGAAATGGGACTTGCTCAACAGAACCTAAAACTTGATGCATTGACTCAATGGTCAGATGGTGATTCGATATTATAGCTTAACAGCCAGTGATCTTGCCTCAATCACAGCAAAATGAGTGGTAAATTCATTATCTGTGATACCTTGGAAGTTATTTATGTGCCCACGGAGCATATTTCAGGAAAAATGCAGAAGTTTGATGTACTTGGCCATTTTTACTATTTATAAAAAAGCCTGACTAGTGAGGTAAATTTGGGCTATGACATCAGTTTGCTCACTAAGGTGAAAATGATGTCGTCAGAGTGAAATCTAATAATGGAGCACCTGGATTTTAAAATCCAGCAAGAAACAGCCAACCGCTTCATATTCCAAAGTGAAGCCTTCATATTAGATGACTCTGAAGTAGGTAATGTGGCTGGATAAGATTCTAGCCCCAAACTCTTGTAAGTATCTTCCCTTACTTGTTCTTTGACAGAACACAGATAGTATCCAGAAATCAAAGAATAAGAAAATGTTTGATTTTTCCCCTTACTGTAAATAACCTACCAAAACTACTATCATTAAGCTGAAAGGGGTAATAACAGTTAGAACTCTAAGCCAGTAAATAGAAGATCATAGTTTTCAGATTTAAAAATTAACCCTAATTGAAAATTTCAGTAACTTGAATATGTAACCCACTGCAAATTGAACAGAAGTTTTTGAGGGGTTAGAAAGCTGTATGTTTTCATTTCAAAGAAATGGAATATAGGGCTTGTCCGAGGCTTTGATTATTGGGCTTCTAAAGTCTTGACTGAGCCTCAAACCTACATTAGCAGGAAGCAGTCACCAAGAAGTGACTTCAAGATCCTCTGTACATGTGACCATGGAGGAAAATGGACAAAAAATGTGTGGGACAGTAAAGTTTAGGACAACAGAGGACAATTAAGGGGGCCTGCAAGATGGTCTACAAATGAGTATATTCCCACTCCAAGGCAGGGAGCTTTGTTGCAGTTAATCTTTTTTCTACTCCACAAAAAGTAGATGCATGTATGTGTGTACACGTGTGCATATGCGTGTACGTGTTTGTGTGTTAATGACTGTCCTTTTGTTTACCATTCTCTGAACCATATGCAATTTCTTCATCAGGTTGGATGTGGCTGTTTATGGTCCAGAGATCTATACACACTAAAGGAAGCTTTTTAGGAAGAAGCTATGGCGTTCAATTTATTAGGTTTTTAAAAAATGTCAATATGTACATTTTTGCAAAGTACTTTCTAATTTTCCATTTACGTAATACATAATGGTTACACAAAATGAAAAGAAAAATTAAAAAATTGGAGCCTTATTTTTAAAAATCACTTATTTCCTCTTCTCACTCCATAGTTAGATATTTAATATGTGACTGCATAATTAATATACATTCATTAGATAATATGTAGAAAAGCAAAAGGATGAAAAACTTCTAAATCTCATCTTTGAGAGATATTCACTGTTACTACTTAGGAAATGTTCATCAATATTTTGTATTCATGTGTTTATAAGTAAAATTCAGATTTGGTAGGATAATAGAGTTTTTCCACTTAAGAAAATATTGTGAAGAATGTTTTGATTAAATATCCTTTGATAACTTCAATTTATTAGATGTTTAGAATTTAATTATCAAGTGTTCTATTACCTAATCCACCTAATGCTCTTAGTAGACAATTTAGTTTATTTTTTACTTTTTGCTTTTGAATATAATGTTGTACTATGAATCTTTACAGCCAACCTTTTGTCCATATCCTTTATCATTTCATACATATTAATATTAATATTTAAGTCAGCAGATCAAAACTAGCATATTTTATAGCTCCTTTCTTGAGAATTGTTTATCTTTTGTAACTTTTTTAATAGAAAAATTGATGTTCTTGCTATATAAATAACCCTTCATATCAGTAATTAAGTGAAAACCAATGTTAGGGAAAAAAATGAATTTTTTGTTACATTTTGATTGACTAAAACAATTAATAAACTCTATCAATTTATAATATATCTAGATCTTTTGTGCTTCTCAAAACAATCTCAGTTACTATATTTATTTTGCATGTTGCTTGGTGATCTAACAGTGTTAATATTATTAACTAAACTATTCATCCTAAGTGAGAAGTTTTTATTTGTCCTTTTCTTTACCCTTCCATGATTTGAGTGGCCACATCATCTATTAAATGTGTATAACTCAAATACCAACTGGGCTCCTCTGGTCCTTTGGGGACCCAGCTACACTTTGCTCCTGTCTACAAGGATTAGGCACACGCTCCTTTGAGCTCCCCCCACAGTATCTTCCTATTTCTAGCTCCTCCCTGCTGCATGGTCTCCTTTAAGTTCCTGTTACCAAACACAGAGTTTCGTCATCATTTCAATTTAATCAAAAAGTGAAATTCATTGGTTTTCTGAATTTCCCGAGATGAATCATTTTATCCCAGTCATTCAAGTGTTTCTTTGTGGACTCCTCAAGGGAGTCCCACTACAAAGAGATTATAGCTTTCTTTCTTTTTTCTTTCTTCTATATACTAGAACTTATTCTGGGAATTATTACTTTAACATTATGAAATTCGATTTGGCAATATTCTACTAAACTTTGTATCTACATTCTATGGTGAAATTGACAAGTAGTTTTTCTGTTTTAGTTTTAATATGCTTGATGCAGAAATGAATTGATTTTTTTATATTTCAGAACTCCAGGAAAAATATTTGCACCCCAAATTAAACTCGGTCTATTTCTCGGAATTGTTTTCCATCTAATTCTTTTTAATGCTTATTGCTTTATTGTCAAACTATTTTGCTCAGAAAAGTCAATCCTCTTCCAAACATACATATCTCTAATGATATTCTTTTAAACTTTTTAATATGTCATCTGTGTCTAAATTATCACTTTTCTTGTTCATTTCCTCTATTGATAAAAGATTTATGTCTGAGATGCTTGGCTGTAGCCACCCAAGGGAGGAGAAAGCCTGAAATAATACCATGATGGTTTTCACTTTGGTCACTTTAAGTCTTTTCCCATTACATGCTTTCCATTTTCTGGGTAGAAGGTCTTGGGATCGTCTGTTCGTGTTCCTGGTCTGTGGACTTGGTAGTAAGCATGTGCTGATTAGCCATCTTTAACTCTCCACCTCTTTTATCATCATCCCACATGTACAGCAACAATCCTAAACTAGTGAGGGTCCCCTCTAGCTAGCTTTTGGTGCTGACACGAGGTTTTACTTATTTTTACATTTACTTATTGTTTTCCTCAAGCATCGGTAGTGGTGGGGACTTGGTCTTGTAATAAGCATTTATTTGGTCAAGAGTGTTAGATGCTTTTTCCCCTATGTAACCATTTTTAACTGAATTTCTACATTTAACTTTTCAAAACTTTTAAATCAATTTCAGGGTATAAGGTCAGCTCAGAAATTTCTTTCTTCAAGTAACCACCTTTCCCAGGATAATTTCCTAAGTCTTTTGTTTTTTGAATTGATTGATGCTTTTTATATCATACACCAGATTAGTGTATAATAGGTTCCATTCAACTCTTTTTCTGTTTGTGTTATTTTTGTACCAGGCATACACCAGCTTTAACGACATCTTTACATTTCCATCTGACTTTAAATGACAGGCTCCTCCTTGTTTTTATAACAGTTTATTCTGTCTAGTTCTAAATGTGATTCTCTCTAGTACAGTGGTTCTCAAGTTTCCTAATGCCGTGGCCCTTTAATACAGTTCCTGTGGGTCACGACCCACAGGTTGAGAACCAGTGCTCTAGTAGATTCTAATCCCCTAGAAGGCTTACTCAACGTAGACTTGGGCTAGCCCAGCACCTTCAAAGTCATGGGTATTAAGACGATCAGTTTTATGTATCAACATGGCGGCTAGGCTGCAGGGTCTGGTTATTCAGTTAAACATGAATCAAGTATTGCTGTGATGATGTTTTGTAGATGGAGTGAATATCTACACCTAGCTGACTTTTAGTAAAAGAGATGATCCTCAGGACATTGGTGGCCCAATATCCATTTAATCCATTGAAAAGTCTTAAGAGCAAAACTGAGTTTTCCCTGAGGGGAAGAAGAGTGTGCTACGGTGAGGGACAACAACACTGCCAGGGCCTCAGGGGAGTGTATGATCTCCCATCCTGCTCACTGATGTAGCACTTGCCAGCCCCAGGATTGTGTAAGCCAGTTCCTTGAAATCTCTCCCCCCACCTTCCTTCCCTCTGTCTCCGCCTTTGTCTTTATCTCTATCTTCATCTATCTCTTATTAAAAAAAAAACCTGACTGATACAGATGCCTATAAATCTATAAATGTTTCTTCAGTGGCAAAGAATATTTTTTCTCTAAACCCAACTTAAGTGTTCTAATGTCATCTTCTGTGTAAAGAGCCAAATACTATTCTTAGATCACTTTGTGTCTCATGAAAACTAGTACTAGTTTTAGGATTCAAGCAGAGGAAGAAAGTAATTTTTTTTCCCTCCCCACTGTGAAGGTAAATGAACACAAGCCAATGCCTACTCTCTGTACCAGCCAACAGTAACACAAAAAGTGTGATATGTCTTCCCAAGGTGCGATAACAACCCTTCAAAACATAAATGAGGAGAGTTTATTTTATATAAGCTCTATTGATCTGTGTTTATTGTGCTATTAGCACAAACTTCCTCTTACAGTAGTAGATTGTTGACTGAGAGAATAGGAATATTCACTCAGCCTAAATACCTCTCCACTGGTGTTTTCTTTCAACAGCCTGGGAATTCATCTAGGAGTGTTGTTTACATCTTATATGATCAAAAGACAAAACATGAGCGCTACTGATTTGCAGGAATAGATTCACTGAAATGACTTTCATTATTTTCAAGGGAGCACAATTTGATGTGAGAAACAGTTCTCAGAATTGAGATACCATTTGCTTCTCTTTTTAGATTAAACACCAGACTCCTGTGGATACACTGTGTTTGCTCTTCTTGTGTAGATTTGCATTAACACATATCCATTCCAAAGCACATTGGTATGGCCCTTTTATAACTAAAAAAACCATTCCAGCAATGCCGAAAACTCAAGTGACTGCTCTGTAAATGTAAGCACATTATCAGAAATTGGTACCACCAGAGCTACACAAATGGGTATACAGAGCATTAAACTTGTTCTTGCCCTCTGTTCCTGGGGTGGTAATGACATTCTGAAATAGTGTTTAAGGGATGATTATTAGAGAATAAAATCAATATCTCCACGCTTTACCAATCTTCCAAAGAATCCAGCTAAGAAATAGTAAAAGAGTTATTAGCTTTACTCTGCATTATTTTCCAATAAACATAAATAATAGTTATTTGATAATAAACTAGTGTTACTCAAGGGAAAAAAATGCATTGCCACCAGCTCAGTGAGTGACAATGGACTGACATGGTTCTTTTACTGCACAGATGCAGTTTATGGTCTGTCATTGCAATAAAACGGTTTCACCTGATGTTTGTGGTTTTTTGTGTGTGTCTTTGAAACTTGCTAGTATTCTGCTAATTGAATATAGCATATAAAATAACGCGTTACTCCTTAATTTGGAGATTTTTCTTTACTTCCTCTGCAAGTTACTTTTCTGAGGTGCCTCTACAGAATAATCAAATGTGAAGTGGAAGAATTTACAGTCTTGTGCAGGGGGATCTTGAGGGGGAGATTTATGAAGCATTAACTGTATTGCAAATGTTATTTTTGTGAAACTTTTATTGTTCAGTTACCTCTCAACTTTTATTTTGGAAACGCAGCAAGGGCAAGAGTGTCCTTTCAAGGTCCTTTCAAGGATTCATAATTTAGATGGGATCCAAGATGAGATAATCCTTTGAAAGAGAGGCAGACAACCCAAAGTACCACATTTACATTGAATCAGAAATACCATAGTCCAGAAGAGTGAATCCACATGTATGTGTGTGTGTGATGCTATTCAGTCTATATTGGAAAAGTTTACTTTATTAGCCAACTTGGGTAAGGGCAACCTTCACATTTTTGTCTCTCATGAGTTTCACTTCTATTTTGCTTCTGCAAATCTCTTCTTGAATTATACTGTAATTCTATAATTTCTCCCTTTAGTAAATCCAGTAATCAATATAGAGGTCTCATTTTATTACATTTGTCAATAGCATTTGACACAATCTATTATTCCCTTTTTAGTTATGTGGCTTCTTAACAACTCTCATGATTTTCTTGATTACCCCTGTAATTACATTGTTGTGTAATAAGTTACCATGAAATATGGCTTAAAATAATACCCATTTATTATCTTTCAGTTTCTGTATGTCATAAATGGAGCTCAGGGTCTCATCAGGCTGAAATCAGTCTTGGCTGGGGTGCATTTTCATCTGAAGGCTTGATTGTGGAAGAGTCCACTTCCAAGCTCATGTGTGTTGTCTAAAAACTCATTCCTTGCAGCTTTGTCATTGAGGTCTCTGGTCTTTTGCTGCCTGTCACACGGGGTCATTCCCACTGCTAGGGTGGTTTTAGGTCCTTACTTTGTGGCCTTCTCAAAATATGGCTGTTTGTTTTTCAAGGCTAGCAGGAGAATATTTTACACGTTGAATCTCTCCCTGAATATCTCTCTTGAGTGATGAATTGGAGTCCCTTTGAGAGAGCTTGCTTGATGAGGTCCGAACCATGCAGGATAATTTCCTTTTTGATTAACTGATTAGAGACCTTAATTACATCTGCCAAATCCCTTTACCTTTGCCACAGCCTAATTATGGGAGTAAAGTCTAATCACAACCATGAGTCCCACCTATGATCAAAAGGAAGGGATTATTCAGGGGTACATAGCAGGAGGCAGGAGTCCTGGCATTCTATATATCACTTTCCTTCTAAGCAGCCACCTCTTCTCTCATCTCTCCAATATTTTGGTGTTTTAGGGATACAGGGTTCAGTCTTTCATTCTGTTTTCTTCTCTTTGTTCACTCCTAGCCTAGATGATCATAACATTGTCATTGGCTTAAATACCATGTACTATTTAATGCTGAAGAATCCTAAACTTACGTTCCCAGTTCATATATCTTTATGTCAAACTCATGTAGCCAACTACGTATTCCACTAGCATATATATTAGACATCTCAATATTAGCAAATCCCAAACAGGCCTTTATCCCTTTCTCTAATCTACTTGTTTTGTGATATCGGCTTTAATTCTTCATTTCTGACAAATCCTATCAAATTACACTGCTTGTCGTTGTCTTTCCATCTTTATAAAAGCAGGCTCTTTAATTCTTCTCCTTCAAATTATTCTTTTACATCTGCCTTACAGACTTTCAAGCCAGTATCAATCCTTTCATCTTTTTGTACCACCTTTTACCTGCTGAGTTGATCAGTGATAGAATAATGTAGGTATGTGTTTTTGTGCCATTTGGCACCATTACAAATAAATGGTCTCCAACTTCAAGGAGGCCTCCGTGCTTTTGAGAAATAAGTTTCCTTGTCTACTTGAAGTCTTTTCCTCTTTCTGATATAAATCCCTTTAAACTTTTATCATTCTTTTAAAATTCTGTGCACCAATGAGAGTCCCCTGCAGACAGGAGATGCCTTTGTCTCCTACCAAATATCTAATGGCTATCCTCATGAATATTTATTCAGCTCTCTTCTTAAGGTCTCAGATAAGTAACTCTTCAATTATCCTTATTTATATTTTTAATGCGTTTCTTTCTGGTGGCTCTTTCCCTGATAAACATGTACAGACCTATTGTATCTATAAACTAAGAAAACAATACCTCCTTTGTCCTTGAGTACCATTCTGCTTGCTACCTTGATTTTCTTATTCACAGTTCAATCAATCATCTTGACAGAATGGTTTTATTTACCCTTTTACTTTCTGACCTGTTCAGTGCACGGCTGTGTAATATCAGGCTTCTGCTCCCACAATGCCATTAAACTATTCTGTTTCTCTCCCAAGTCACTAACAACTGCTAAATTGTGAACTCCAAAGAACATTTTCCACATCTCTTCTCCTCCCATCTATGTCTGTTACTTCGGTCTTCTTAAACAATGCAGTTCTTTGGCTGAGTTTCTACTCCTACCTCTCTGGTTACTTTTTTCTTTCCTTAAAGTTATATTTTCTCATTCCAAGTCCCTTAGTTTCTTGTCTTTTTATAAAGTCATGTCATTTCCCAGACTGTTGCCACAACTTTAATATGTCAAATAAATTGGTGACTTTGATATTTGAATTTACTTTTTAGGTCTTTTTTCTAAGGTCTATATCTTTATTCCCAATCTAGATGTTAGACCCTCCAAATCTTAATTTGACCCCTGCATGTATCCTTTTTTTCCCCCTATAATATACTTGTCCACCAAAAAACTTGCTCATAATCATTTCATCTTTTAATTCATTAATTCATCAAACAAGTGTTTTTTTTTCTTCAGCTTTTTTTTGTTAATTCATATACACATAGATCTTGAATCATTTATGCATATGTGGGGTACAATGTGTTGATTTTTTTATACAATCTGACATGGTTACATCAAACCAATCAACATAGCTTTTGCCTTATTTACTTGATTATTGTGTTAAGACATTTGTGTTCTACACTTGACAGATTTGACCTGTACCCTTGCAATATGCTCCATAGGGGTGGTCCCGCCTTTTACCCTCCCTCTATCAAACCTCCCCCCACCCCTCCCTTCCCACTCCATTTCTCTCCTTCATCTTAGGCTACAGTTTTCTCATCTCCTGCACATACACAACTCACATGCCATTCTCATAATTCTCTAGGTCTCTCAAGCAAGAAGTGAGTCTTATGCTAAAGATCAGGGCTCAGTTTCCCCTGCATATGTCTACCCAAGAGATGACCCAGACTAACTCCAGCTTGCCTTTTATGCTTCTTTAAAATAAATCTTACTCAAGACTCCCCTCCTTCCTACCATTCTACATCATCCAGAACTTCCTGCCTGTGTAGCTCTGATCAAATCTCCCATAGAGCCCTAATCTCTCTAATTCCTCCCTGTGTCTCTGGAACTTATGGTTAGTAACTAGCCAAATGCTGTGTATCTTAAACCTCTTCTCCAAATGTTTCATGTACTTTCATGCTCTAATTGTCTCCTGATGCCCCCTTTGCCCCTGACATTCTAAAAATGGCAGTTCATTTCCTCTCATACCTTAAGCACAACTGGGTTGGAGGGGGTAGGTGTCATGCTTGCCCCTCATTGATGCTCTGACCATTTTATCAGAGTGGTCACAGCATCTTCACCTTCCTTATCACCCTGCTCACTAGCTCCTTTGAAACTCATGTTATAAACTAGCTATCTCTGGATTCTTCTTAGCTTCAGTTATTTCCAAACTGTAGGATACATTTTCTCAAAGTATCAGTTTCTTGAGCATCTCACCTCCAACCATCATCTCCCGAGTGATCCACTCTAAGGTAAATCCTAGCCATGGTGGTATAATGGTACGGCTGGTTCTTAACAGCTTGAATGAGTTGATGGATAGGTTTTCAGGAATTTTATAAGCTGGTTATAGGACAGTCATAAATAAAATTTTAATTATATAAACTTACAATTAAAACAAGAATGATAAATATAAAAAAATCATCACTTCTTAATAATTTTACTGTTATCCTTTTGAGATTATTTATGTCTATTGTGTCTGCATGGTAGAAATACAATTAATAGTGGATATCTTTTTTTTTTTTTGGCCTCTCTTTCCAAGCACTGCATTCTGTGAGGTCAGGCTGGTAGCTTGAAATTGGCCATAATGAGAGTAATTATGCAACGGAAATTGGCCAACTCTACAAACCAGGGCTTGAACTGTTGTCTGCTGATTGTATACAAAGTGGTGCTAGAGCAAATATTAACAATGCTGCTTTAATTTAAAAGAATGTTGTGTTTGTAGTTGCTACATTGTGAATAATACAAAAAATAAGGAAATACTCTGGTATTCAAAAACTTTTATCTGGTTTAGCATTGAAGTTCACATCATTGATTAATGAACAAAATTCCAACATACTTCTTTGTTATTGCAATTCCATTATTTCCCAATAAGGTAAACAAAAACAACAATGGAAATATATGTCAGAAATACCCTTGTTTGTGAATTGCAACCAAAGTTTGGCTTGAGTTAAAGAATCTGGCAAATACCATCAAAAGCCTTATATGAGAGTCAGTTAGATCTAATTAAAAACATTTTGCATTGTGTTATTTAGTAACTGAGTACTACACATCAGTTTGGAATATTTTCAAAATTTAACTTGAGATTTCTTCTTTGGCCCATATATTATTATAAGTGTATTTTAAAATTTCTAAGTATTGGAGGAAATATTTTACAGATTTTTTTTTTTGTTATTTCACAATTTAACTCCATTTTTGTTTAGGAATGTTATTCTATCTGATTTCAATCCTTCTGAATTTGAGATCTTTTATGACTTAGCATATGACTGTCTTAATAAATATTTCATGTATTATTAGTTATTCTACAAATGTACTTTAGGTCTACTTATTTGATAGCATTTATGGCAGGTGAAAAAGGATAACTTAGATCCTTTTGTACGAAGTGATTCTGCCCCGTAGCAATGAGTGTGGTCAGCTATCAGCCTTTAGCTAAGTGGTTCTCAACCTGTGGGTCTTGTCTGACCTTAATTTGGGGGAAAGATTTCGGTCATTATTGCTTTGAATATTTTTCTGTTCCTTTCTCTCTCTTTTTCTCTTTCTCCCCATTATGCATATGTTACATCTTTTTTTAGTTCTACCATGGTTTTCAAATGTTCTCATTTTTTTCAACCCCTTTTCTCTTTGTTCTTTAGTGTTTGAAATTTTCATTGAGTATCTTCTTCTTTCCTCAACTGTGCACAGTCTAGCAATAAACTTAGCAAATGCATTCTTCATTTCTGTTAGTGATTTTGCTTTCTAGCATTTCATTTTGATTGTTTTTTAGAACTTCTGCCTGCATTGGTCATGTGTTCTGACATGCTGTCTACTTTGTTAGAGCCATCAGCATAATTATCAGTTGTTTAAAATTTCTGGTCTCATAGTTCTGATGTCTCTACCATATCTGAGCCTGATTCTTATGCTTGCTCTATCTTTGCAAACTGTTTTTTCCTTTTTTGTGTGTGCCTTTTAAGATTTTTCTTGATAGCTGGATATGATGTACTGGGTAAAAGAACATAGGCTTTTAGGAATGCAGTGGTGAGGTGTGGGGGAGTGAACATGTTTTGTATTTGTGTAATTATGTCTCAATGTTTTCATGAGCTTATACCTCTGGATTGTGAACTTGACATGTAACTCTCACTACTTCCTGCTTCCCTCCATGCCCAGGTGGGACAGGATGGGCTATTTTTCTTCTTCCATATGGCAGGCTAGGAAAGCCTGGAGTTGAGGATTTTCCTCTCCCCAGGTCAAGTAGGGTCTGAAAATAAACAATAGTATATCCTCTGGGGAAATAGTTTCTTTGGGGGGCAAGGCTTGCTAAGAACAGAATATTCTGATGTATTTCATAATGGTTACTCTTTTCCTCCTATTGCAAGAAGCATGAGGGGATTTTCCTTTGATAATCACTATGAGACCCTGATTTAGCTCCATGAGGTGAAACTCATAAAAGTGCAGGGGACCTTCTTAATATGATGCCTCTGGAGTTTTAAACTCAGAATTCTCTACAGAAATTCATTAATTACAGTTTGGGCTTTCTTTCCCTAGCACTGGGGCCCATGGAGGTTTCAGCTTGTGGGTCTCTGTTCTAGTAAGTTGTGATTCTCTGTATTTACCTAGCTCACCAATTTGGGTTAAGTCATTTGCCCTGGTACCTTTCTTTTCTGACACAGCTAAAAGAGTTAAGTTTTCAGTCTGTTCAGCTTTTTACCTAATTGGTAGGATTGAGTAATGAGTACCAGACTGTAAACTAGAAGTTTATTCTTCAAATGTTAGTTCTAGTGTTTAAAAATCATTAATACTACATATCTTTTCCTTCAAACTATCTATTAGTCCATTAACTAACTGTATTTCATGGTTGTCCAATCTGTATTTTAAATATTACACTTCAAGTCTTGTTTATTTTTAAAAATTCAGGATTCTCTCCCAAATTTGAGATATTTTCTATAGGCTCATGTTCCCGTCCTTTTTTTATTTTTTATTTAGATGTATGAACTTGTCTGATAATTCTGATATTTCCATTCTTTGTGGGTTTTCTGGCATCTTTTCTTTCCCGGCTCTCACGGTGGTTTGTTTCTTGTAACAATTTTTGACTCCTAAACAGCTCATTTCTCTTGGAACTTTATATATGAGAAGTTTTTGATTTCTGAGTTGATGCTGAACTTCCCTGGAGATGGCTCCACATTCTTCTGCCAGTCATCAGGGAGCACTACAAACCAAACCATACTATAAATTTTTTGCTTCAAGTTTCAGTCCTGAACATATGAGCAGCATAAATTCAAGCAAAAATTCATGTGCTATCTGGTGTGTGGTTAAAAATTCTCATGGGAGATTTTCTTTCCTTTAATCCATTTCCAAGTTTAAAACAGATAAGTATTTCAGTTCCTCTGTATAATGGATTCATTTTTCATTTATGAAAATGAAAGTATGGCACTTTGGGGTACCATATTAATCAGGTACATCATATGAAGCTACCTATGAACACACTAGAAGCTTCTCTTCTTTTTAGCCTATGCAATTCTGAAAGGAGGGAGGACTTTGTTCTCTCAATTTGGAAGAGATTTCCAGAATGAAAGCTGTATATGACACACCTGCTTTATTTCTCAGTTCCCCTTTTTATTTTAGGCCTCTATAGTTTCTTCACTCTCTCTCCAGCTTAGTGATGCTTTGAAATATATTTGACATTTTTAGCTTGTCCATATATTTCCCATCAAGAGTGTCATTCCATAAAAGAATGGGTTTGTCCATTATCTCTGCTAAGGAGATTTGTGTAGGATATTTGTTTTTCCTACTTACTTTCGCTTATAGGTAATTATACTTTAATTTAATTCTGTTAAATCTATGCATTCAATCATGTAAATCAGAATGTTATATGGACTCAATAAAATTGTTCTGCAAATTTAATCAGTGGCTTCATGCATCCCTCAATTTCATTATATTGATTCTGATCTAATTATTCCGCACAATGTGTTTTAATTCCAAATATTTGTATCCATATGAAAACAGAATTAGAGTGTTCTTGAAAGGCAACTTTCCTGAGAACTGCCATAGATTTTCATGATACTGAGATGGTTTTATGCTCGGGGAGGAAGTTTGGCTATAAGTCCTCATCAGGATTCTACAAAGCCATTTTTATACATTGCTGTAAAAATGTCATCTAATGTGCTGCGTTGTGATGATGTTTATTTAGTTTACCCTATTCTCTTCTGTCTAAATAGGGTTTATTGCCGAAGTTATTTCTTTATGAAAATTTATGGCGCACTTGCCAGTGTTTGGTTCCGTCAGGACCCAGAGTGCAGTGCAGTAAGTAATGTAGCTGTGAGTATTCTCACCGCCTCAGGTACAGAGCAGCACTGTATCTGCGGGGATCTGATTTATAACAAAAGAGGGAGCCGGGAAGAATTTTACTGGATGAAAAATTCTAAACTCTTAAGTAGCACATAAAGAGGAGAATAGAATAGAATGTATCTCATCATGTGCATTTAGTAATGGGACTTTTTTTTTTTTTTTCAGTTAAATCTGTAAGAGTAAGGCTACTTGAATTCTTTAGAGAAAAGTTCCTCGATAAATCTAGGGGGTTGTGAAAACTTTGAAAGGTACAATATTTTATCACACAGAAATGACATAAATGTGCTTAGATATATAAGAATAACTTCTCATAGGAATTTGAAATAGATGTTTGGATAAATATTTTTAAGATCCCTGGTTTTAATAGTGTTTTATAACTACTAAATATATATTCTAATTTGAAACAATTCAACAGTTAGGCGATAGTCTTAAAATATTTAGGATTTTATGGATATGAAAGAACCTTTAAAATGCCATCATATTTATGGAAGACAAGTTTTATGTACTTTTATTTAGTCTACATTGTACAAAACAAACTTTTTCACTAGCAAGGGTATTCTCTTTTAACATGGCAGCTGTAATTCTTAAAAGTATGAACAGATCCGAGACGATAATGCCTATTTTGTTTAGGAAAAAAAAATGCCTTTAAACTTCTGTTAAAGAATTAGAAAAACAAGACGGCTCCTGTGGCTCAAGGAGTAGGGCTCTGGCCCCATATACTGGAGGTGGTGGGTTTGAACTCAGCCCTGGCCAAAAAAAAAAAAAAAAAAAAAAGAAAGAAAGAAAGAAAAAATTAGAAAAACAAATTAACAAGGTCTAGGATTAAAGCAGTAGTTCTCACGTATACCTGGGTCTGATTATTGTTCTACAGGCAATAAGGTTTGGATATTATCTCCACCTTTAATTTTTTCATTAAAATCAGTTTGCCAAACTGTTGATATATGATGATGAATTATGATCGGTTAATACATGCTGCTACCTTCCTTCCCAGAAGTCAACTTTATAAATGTCCCAAAATGGGAGAGAGGAAGGTGACTGGCTTCTTAAACTAAGAATAAAATAACTGAGTAGAGACAAAAGAGGGAGCTTCAGGAGAGTGGAAGGAAAGTCTGGTGGCCCAAGTAAGGTGTAAAAGGGGCCCTGGAATAAACAGAGGATGTCAGGGTATAGGCACATTAGGACTCAGTTAGCCCAGGATGTCCTGTTAACACAAAACAGGGTTTATAGCTGTTTACACAAAGGACAGCAGCTGATTTGGTAGTGAGATGAGGTTGACTTGAAAAAGGCATAATTGAACTTTTTAGGGTGGTAAAAATGTTCTCTATCCTGATGGGGTGTGAGTTACATGTCAAAAAGCAACTATTTATCTTCTACAAACAAAAACGTTGAATGAACATTTTACAATGGATGTTACGTGGGTATGAGGATATAAGTTAATAAGTAATTACGTAAAAACTTAAGAGTAGCTTTGGTTAGATAATGATCACAATTAGGCCCTGAAGTGGTGGCTATGAGCAGCTCCACTTTTTGCCTAAATCTACAAAGGAAAAAATAAAAAAATGGTTTGGAATTAGAAGGCATTACACGTAATTTCTCCAAACCATTTTTGCTTTCACACTGTGTAAAGACCATAAGTTGATTAGGTGCCTGAAAAAGATGGCCCATGAATGACGGCAGCTTTACAGTAGACGGGCAGAACACACACAAAATAGCCCTTTTTGTTTGTATTTTCATAGGATGAATCAGTGAATAATTTCATATATGTATAGTGAATTCATCTTACATAGTGAATTGTTACTTCTGATATTTTAAAAATGGTAACGTCTTTTTATAATTCTTTTTCTTCTATTCTCAGTTGTCAGTAGTATTTTCTAGAAGTTGGCATTCTATACTTTATGTTCTAAAGTAGCTTTTTGAACTGTTTTTCCCAGTTTCCTTCCTTCCCATCTTTGACTCCAAAGATCCCCTCACTTTTCCCTAGGGGTCTTTCTGCCTCTCCTCTAACCCACGTGAATAAAAATCAGCAGTCAAAAAATACTAAAAGAAATAAGAATTCTATAGTCCAATTAGGCATTCTGTTGCTAGCATGACTACTGAGCTTTTCTAAATATTGGCTTGCTTATCTTTTCCAACTTACTGACTTTTCCTCATGATTTTCATAACTATTCATCCATTCCCGAACACTGGTTCTGAGCCTTACATAGTCTACTTAGCTCTTAATTGATCTTTGCTCAAATCATTTGTCTTACTGATAGAATTTCTAAGCGTATACTTACTTTCATTTCTCCCTTAATTGTGTCAAGTAGATCTGAATTAACTTTTAAAAGGGATGAATGTAATATCATCGTGTTTCCTGATGGTTAGTCCCAGTGCACTCAATCTGCATCACGACTTCTGGATAAATAAGCTCTATTTTATTACATGAATATTCAAGGAGACGATTTCTTTCATTCATCTTTTTTTTTTTTTTTGAAATGAGCCAAGCATCAAGATAGATCAACAAAGTAAAAAGATTTAATGAAATAATAAAATAAAACTTTTAATCTTCTTTTTGCTAAGTCCCTGCATTTGCCATTGACTGTAGATTGAAATGTTGAGGGCCCAGCTCCTACAGTGTGTGTGTATATATATTTTTTCCTGAAGTATTTCCTCTAAATCTGATATTAGACTGGGAATACAAACTTCACTTATACAGGATATCATCAAAATATGTTGTATAGTTGTTTTTTTTAAAACCAAAGAATCCAAGGAGAAAATATGCAAAAGATAGGGCCGGTCCACCCCCAAAGATAGAAAGATGGCAAATTAGCACATGAAAAAATGTTAACCATTATTAACCACCAGGGAAATGCAAACTCAAATGATGAAATGTCACTACATACCTATCAGAATGGCTAAAGTAATAAAAAATGAAAATAGTGATAATACCAAATCCTGGTGAAGATGCAGAAAAACTAGATAATTCACAAATTGCTGACCACCATATTACAGTACAGTGTTCTAGAAAATAGTTTGGTGGTTTTTACAAAAGATTAGCCAGGCACCAGCAATTGCACTTTGGACATTTATCTCAGAGAAACAAAAAATGAGAGTCACACAGAAATCTGCATATCAGTGTTAATAGGACCTTTATAATAGCAAAACTGAAAACAATCCAGGTGTTTTTACATAGTGAATGGTTAAGCAAATTGTGATACTTCCATATCACAGAGTACTATTTAACAATAAAAAGAAACCAGCATAGACAATGACAATTAATGACATGGTGGGGCATGGGGGAAGGGGATATCGGACAGAGAAGGAGGGAGGGGGTGTGGGCAAGGAAAAAAAAAGAAAAGAAATTAGTGACTAATTCTTATGTAAATTGTATTTAATTTGGACAACAGTACATTACTTAAACATTAGTTTTTAATTCAACATGTTATTATGTTGTTTATCATGTTGCATCCTCATTAGTGAAATATGTTTGTAATTTCCCTTTTACAACAATATATTTTCTCCAATTTTAATATCAGGCATATTAAGTAGAATGATTTTGAAGTTTTCTTTTTCTATTGTCTATAAGATTTGGCATGTTCTGTTTTTTTGAAATTATCTATTACTTTCATTATAAATATTAGTTGTCTACTTTTTTGAGACTTTGGGAAAAAAAGTAGTTAACTGATCAAAGTATTCTATATTAGACATACTTCTATCTGACAATGTGAATGTTACTTTCTTTGCATTATTACTATTATTATTGCTTAATATTTTGTTGCAGCAATCGTCTGATTTCTTTTCTGAATGTATTTATCTTTCTTTATGAGGTATTTGTTCTCAGTCCTTGGGTTAAATATTGTTATTGTCATTTAGCCTTTTTAATTCTGGAAAGGCAAAAGTGGACACCTAATATACACATGTATAAGTAAGAAAAATTAATTAAAAAAAAAGAAACCAGCGATCGTGAAAACAGACAATCTCAAAAGACTATATACTATATAATCCTATTTGTGTAACTTTTGACACAAATGGACTGACTCCATAGAGTTGGAGGACAGATTTGTGGGTGCCATGGTAGGGTTGGGGGGAGAGGAAAAGGTGCAGAATACAGAGTTAGTGTGTGGAGGCGTTGTATCATGAGACAGATCTGTGGTCATGGTTATACCAATATACACATGATAAAATTGAACTACACACAGTGGTACATGCACACATGTTCACTCTTGAATGTGTGAGTGCATGGGAAGGTAGTAAAATAAGCGTGACCTCTGTGGACTGTGTCCATCCTAGTTTTCTGGCTTCACAAGTGAATTCTGTGGAAGATCTCAGAAACAACACTTTTCCTAGAAAAGAGAACTACTGCCCAATTCGTTTTTGAGGCTACCATTACCAGATAGTGAAACTCAAAGATATTATAAGAAAGGAAATCTGCAGTTCAAAATCTTCTCTGTTTATAGATAGAAAAATCTAAAGGAATCTTAGAACAGTGAATCTGGCAGTATGTACAAAGGCTCATGCATCAAGGCCAACTGAGTTCTATTTTAGGAATTCAAGGTTGGTGAAAAGGTGAGAAGAGGAAAAACTGCTAGAAATAAAAATAAAATCTTGAAATGAGGTGGGAGGGAGAGGAGGAGAGAGTAGGAGGTGCCTGTAGCTCAATGGAGTAGGGCACTGGCCCCATATGCCGGAGGTGGTGGGTTCAAACCCAGCCCCAGCCAAAAACTGCCAAAAAAAAAAAAAAAAAAAAAAAGAGAGAGAGTAGGGATGTAGTTAAAACACACACAGAGAAACAAAGTTTAGAATTGCAATAGCATTCTTGTTAGAAGACAGTAGAACGATATTGAATACAAACCAGGAAACCTGTCAGTTTAGCATTGTATATCCAGAAAAGTTATTTTTAAACAAGGAAGGTAAAATCAACTCTCTTTGAATCAAACAGCTGAGATAATTTATTACAAGGTATCATATAATACATATATCATCATCTCAATATTTATTCTCAAAGATTTGTAGCTACTGTAGTATACATTAAGAATGGTGATTTGGAAATAACATTTCCAGGGTGTGTAATTGCATAGACAAGAACATAGAATATTTTAGGAACAACTTAGCACTGAACCGGCTGGCTTTGAGTCTACTTATCCAAATATGGTGGACGTTAAGACTGTGGCATCCAAGTGTCATTGTGGTCAGTAAAAGAGGATGTATGTTCTCATTGGCCAAGAAAGCTGGCCTTTCATGCCTGGTGCTTCAGATGCCATGACACCATGATGTCATCTTTTTGATGACATTTTCATCATGTCTTTATCAAGTCTCATCAAAAAGAAGCCAAAAAGATATTCCAGCCTGAAAGCTAAGATCTGTTATAATGTGCTGGAAATCATTGAGAAAATGCATGAATTTTTGTAGTAACATTGGAAATTATATTTTCATGACGTGGCAGTAAAGTTTATGTAACATTACATAAGTAGTGGGGTTTTCTTTGATTTTTTATTTATTTTTTACATTAATGCATTTATGGGATACAATGTGCTGATTTCATACAGAATTAGGAATGCTTACATCACACTGGTTAACATACACCTCATCTCGTTTACTTATTGTGTTAAGACATTTGTGCTCTATACTAATAGATCCGACTTGTACCCTTGCATTATGCACCAGGGGTGTGATTCCACCATTCATGAATAGTAGTTTTTAAAAAAGAGTAGTATTAAACAGTATCTTTAAAAATGCAATAAATTTAGTATAGGCTCTATATTTATAAATAGACTAGAAGCAGTAGCTTCAGAGACAGAAAAGAGAATTTTATGTAAATCTAGTTTAAAGTATAGTGATGCCAAGAAGAGACTAAACTGTTCTAAGACTGTCAAACTACAGAGGTGAAAACTTACAAATTATAACCCCATGTTTTCTTAATGTAGAAAGCTAAGTCACCATGCCCGCGCGCGGGCGCACACACACACACACACACACACACACACACACTCCTTTTCCAGATGTGGTTAATCAAACAATGGCTAAAGCCAGAGCCTGTGAGCTTTTAATTAGCAGATGTAGCAAGAAACATTCCCAAGATACGATTTCATTATCAGATATTGTGAAAGGCAGGATTCTAAGTTATGAACTAATTGGGGAACTTTTATGATTAAACCAGAGGCTGAAGAAATTCTTTCAGTCTTTGAACAGAGAAACAATAGCACGTGCTGATTTATGTTGAAAAATAAAAGCTCAGATATCAGATGTATAGCTGCTCAGGGAGATTTGAAGGATTATTTGCAGATGAAATTATCAGTCCTTGTAGATATCTAGACTTAGAAGTTTTATGGTATCTCCTTTGATATACAACTATCAATCACCTTCCTTATTGATAGCCAGCAGAAAATAGTATCCAATCTAGGACTTATACCTGCCAGTTTCTTAGTTTTATAGGTTAGACAGAAGACTTTCAAATCCATTGTATCTATTTCTTCTTTCTTTGGCTTCAGGGTAATTAATACATAGACTTAAGCACCTTCTTGTTGAAAATGCAAAAAAAGATGCATTACTTAATATCTAAAATAAGATGACAAAACAAATTTAAAATAGAAATATGAAATTAAAGAGCCAAACAAAAGGCAGAATGTTACCAGGATTATAGGCCAAAATTAATGAGCTTCATCAAAAAGAATTGTTCATGATAATAAAAACATTAGTTTTTTAACAAAATAGCAGGCTTAGTAAATAAAAAAAAAGTTAGTATTAGAGGATATTAAGCAAGCCAACTTACAGCCTGCAGGCCATATACTAATTTTGTGATTTTTTTGCTTATCGGTGGTGGTGAATATCACAAAAAGTATGCGTGGAATTTTTTTTTTTTTGCTACACATCTTTCCTTAGTGTTTGTGTATTTAAAGTATGGCGTAAGACAACTCTTAACCTTCCAATGTGTAGCAGAGAAAAAAATGGTTGGACACTCCCTGACTATTAAAAAATTTTGAAATTATTAAAATACAGGGAGAGAAAAGAATGCAAGTGAATAATAAAATTTATTGCAATATTTTTGTTTTTTGTAGCTTCAAGAGGAAAAATAGGATATTGAGAATTATAGTATTAAACTATGCATCTGATTTAATGTGACTTAATAGTATATGCTGTTTCAGTTTCTTATAAGAACTCATCTCTTTTAAAAATGTCCAAGAGAAGTTTTTAAAAAGTGATCCCATACCATATTCAAGAAGTCAGTTAATCTAAAGAGGTAAATTTTGTATAAGTTTTGTGATTACAATAAAAATACTTAGAAATGGACAATAGACTAAAATTTCTTAAAAATCTGGTAGAGGCATAAAACGTAATTTTATAATTATAAAATAATGATATGCAAAATAATTTTATGATCAAAAAGGAAACCTATTTGCAATTATAAGAGATGTCTGTGACAACATTTAATAATAGTATTAAACCATTTAAAGTATGAAAAAACGAGTGACCAAATGCACATTTTAAATCATTGAGTAGTTTTCATTATTAAAGAAAAAAGAATAAAAGTAACTGAGCTACAAATTTAATTCTGGAAATTAGAATAAAAACCACAAATGCCTTGAAACCTCCACATAGAAACTTAATTCAAGTAGATAAAGTAAAAGCAGTTTTTGTAAAAACTTAAGAACAAGTAAAAGCATTTTAAAAGAGAAAGGAAAAAATTGGTGAATGTTATTGTTTTCCTTATTTTTCCACACAGGATTAGGCATTTAATATTTATTGAAATTGGGGGTTTTGCATTATATCTTCTTAGTGGTTTTCTCAGGGATAGCCCCTATCACCTGTCTTCTTAAAAAACATGGCTCTTGTAAACATATTTACATCTGTTTCCTTACAGCCCCATTAAAGTTTTCCTTGGTATGTGGCCTCAAACTTAATTTCTATTTATTCTTTATTATAATGGTCTCTGGAATAACCAGCTCCCTGCCCAGCAGTGGTGCATGAGGCTTCTTTTTCTCACATCTCTGTCCATGTTCATTGTTACTCAGCTTTTCAGTGTTTGCCAATAGTACGGCTATAAGTTGTATTGAAAGATAACCTTCAGCACATTAAAATTTTAAGGCGTTTATTTGAGCGTTCTGTGATTCATGAATCTGATAGCACCAGATCTCAAGAGGTTCAGAACTCCACCAAGAAGGCTTGAGGGAAACTTTTATAACATGTTCATTGAAAGAAGACAAAAACATATTTGGTAAAAGTTGCAAGTTGCTAGTTGGAGATTAGGTTGGCAGTTTCTTGATTAAGTTTCCTTTCACTGTCTGCATGGAGTTGGGCTCAGGTTTGCTTATGTAGGAACCCAACGTGCTAGAGCCTTGCAGCTTGAAGGCGTCTAATTTTTTTTAACAGGGATATATTTCTGCCTGAATAACTGCCTACTTATAGAATAATTAACAGGGTCCAGATACATAGTTAATATACTTTTTCATGCAACCATAAAATGGGTATATTTTGATTTAGTAAAAAAAAAAAATTTAAAATTCAGCATAAAGCCAAGTTAATTACCTCTAAAGTAGGGAATGTATGTGGTATATATTAGTATTAGATATTCCTAGATATTCACATGAGTTTAAAATTGATTAGAATACAAAATTTTCATTTCATCAGAATAACATTAAGCTCTACAACTCCGGCAGTACAGTAGAGTATTAGTGAATAAATCTTGAAGAAGCCAATTATTAGTCGTGTAAATACTGTCTCATCAACAATCATTAAATCCCTCCTTGATATAACAACCCCAATTGCTGAATCTCAAAGGAAAGTCAAGGTTAGGAATACAAATATGTGAGACTAGGTGATCCCTTAGATATCTATATAATAAGAGGATGGTCAGGGCATTTCCTGGGGGTGTTACAACATTAAAAGATCAAGAGCAAAAGAGGAACAAGAAGAGTGAAACGGAATTACCTGGAGGAAAAAGTGAAAATCATTTCAGGTGGAAAGAAGTGTTTAAAAGGATCGAATGTTACCGGGCGGTTTCAGGGAGATAAAAGAAGTTACAAACTTGGACCTTGGAATGTGGACCATGTTTGTGATTGACAAGATGTATTTTAGGGTATTTGTGGAGGCTAGATCCAATTTGGATTGAGTGGAAGGGGAACAGTGAATGAACCTAGCCGTCTCTTGAAGAATTTTCTTTTTTTTTTTTGGTCAATGAGTAACAGCATAGAATTGAGAAAAATGAGGCAGTAACTAGAAAATAACGTGGGGATCAAGTCTGTGTGATTATATTTGTATTCTAAAATATCTCTCTAGCTGTAGTGTAGACAATAGACTCTGGGGAGAAATTGTTAAAAATATGACAATTGTCAAGAATTGGGGAGACTAGTCCTTGTCTTGGTGAAAATTGACGGTGGAATTGAGTGAAGTGGAGGTGGCATTGAAGTTGGAGAGAAATTTTCCCACGTAATAAAATTTTTGGAATGAGAGAAATATGACTGTAGCTTGGGCAACTGGACATCATTTATTAAGGTACCGTTTATTTAGGAAGGAAGATGGTAAAGTGGAGGTATGGGTGGCAAATTTATTGTTGGGCATAGGGAAGAGAAAATGTTATCAATTCAGAGTAAAGGGTGTTTCTCGGTCCCTTAACTGTGATGTGGTTTTCCGCTTCATAGCGGAAAGTGTTGATGTTTGCATCCTCTCAGAAATTCTGTGTTGGCCCAAGGCCGAGGCTGGTGAATCTTTTCTGTTGGACATCCAGAAAGTATAAATACATAAGAATAGAAGCAACAAAAAGCAAAATTAGAAAAGTCATTAAAAGTCATTAAATATATCAAAAAGAAAGAATACAAAATTTGCAGCAATGCAAGACGGTGTCTTCCAAGGAGGAACATGAGTATTTATGTTGAAAGAAGCTATTATTAATTGATGGCACTATAAATATACTCTTTATTCTTAAAATATTAAGTTTCAAATCTATCTTAGTTAGAATTTATGATGTCAACAGATATAAATGCTGCTATTCCAAATACTCATGCGAGATTTATTATAGATGGCATTCTATAAAATTTGGCATAGCAGCAGCGAAGTCAGGTCATTTAAGAGCCTAATAAATTTATTTTTAATGACTCCTTGTCTCTGACAATAATATATGTACCTGGCTGTTAAGTTTAGTTTTAAAGTCAAAGAAAATAAAAAAAACAAATTGCCCCATACTGATGTTAATCAGATTTAAAGGTAAGTTTGAGTCTGACATTTTAACCATTCCTCATGGCTAAATGTTGGGCCTGGAGTGGGATGAAGTACACACTTAACATTGTGATTTTCTTTCACAAAGAAAAAGGTTAAATTCCAAGTCAGGAGGCCTGAGTGGTTTGCCTATCAGTGTGTAACTTTGAGTTTGGCTCTGGGCAAGTGGCTTAATCTCTGTGACACATAGACTGAGCTCTATGAAGAAAAATATTTGCCCTTTTGCCCTCTGTAATGTTGGGATTGTGCAATGCTGCCAGGAAAGAACATTAGGATTTTTTTTCTCAGCTACAGAACAGGATAGTAGCCAAATTTATTCCTCAAAATATCTGAGAAAGATTGTTTTTGTTTTTTTTTACCATGGGGGTTTTAAAGTACATACTGTTTTAACATTACACTATTAATTCAGCTAAGAAATCAGTTGAATTGCATTCAGCCTATTGAAAATTGCAATTTGTGTATATTGTAGAGACTTCTTTTCTATTAAACATTTTGCTACAATTACTAAAGTGATGCCTTATTTTTTTAAAAATCCAGTAAAATACTAGACCTATGCAGTGGCAATAATAATATGTAATTTGTAATTCTGTAATCCTAAGATGCTTCTTATTTCTTTCCTCTATTTCAAGTAATTACAATTTGAATATATATATTTATATATATGAACACTTTTGAAGTATTTGTGTTCTATTTAACTTCATATTGGGAATGTTTACTATTTTCCTTAAACATTTTTGAAAATAATAACTTTAATTGTTGTAACATATTTTGTTCCTTTGCAAATTAATGTTTATTAATTTTGGTATTATGAACCTTTATGAATAATATTTTAGTAAACAACATACCTTAAATCTTAAATATCTTTTTCTTGGGAGGAATTTCTGGATATTTTTATAGCATCGTTATTAGGAAATATTATTTCACTCCAATTAGGAAATAAATAGGAATGTGCAAATTTAAAATTTTTTGTTTTGTATCATTTCTTTGTATCATGATGAAAATTCTCTGTATGAAATTCATAAAGGGCCATAAGGTGGGAATTGTGGTAGGAGCCTGAACTATGCAAGGGTATGGATGTAGTTACAAACTCACACACACATATATATACACATACCTACATATACATATTATATATACGTACATACACATATGAGGTCTGTGAACTCATCCTAGAAAAAGTGCTACATACCTCATTGCTGAATGGCACTAGGGTCACTTTTGAAGTACTCCCCATGGGAAGCTATGCACTGATTCCAGTGCCTAGTTCACCCTTCAATGCAATTTTGAAGCTCTTTCTGGAATGGCTATCAGAACTGTCATTGTATGAGGTCTGAAATTAAGTTCGCAAACCATGCAGGCATATTGGCAGCACTGTACAAACAACTCAGTAAGGGTTTCAAAACCTTGGTATATCAGAGCCTCACAGCTGTGTTCATGTTAACGTATGGGGGTATCTTGCTAAGTGGTGTTCATTATTGCTGTTACGTGTTTTGGAGTGCTGCATGACAATAGCTCTGATGGTCTAGAGCATAGTTAAACTCTTAATGATTCATAACAGCTGATTCCACGATCATGGTAGCAGTATGGATGTTCCTATTTAATAATGGATCATCAAAGCTGGGGAGACATTTGTAGGATTTCTTCATGGTTACATTCACATAAGATATTATATTTTATGTGAAAATAGCAGAATAGTAAGATTGTAAGTTTATTTAGAATGAGTATAGTGAATTTGATTGCACATTAATACCTAGAATCAATTTTACCATATAAAGTAATGTCAATTTTTCTTTCTTTTCATTATTACATTTTAAATCAAAACTTAAATTTTGTGGGCTCAGCAGCACAGGAAACAACTTGAATTTAGCAAAGAAATTTACAGGCAGTTCAGGAAAATGAAATCCTGTATCACCGCAATTTAGAATAACCTTTTCTTGATGGTTCTTCTCATTGTTAAATATTACTCCATTCATTTCATGATAAATTATACCTCTCTGGGTTAGTAAAAAGGCATTTAAATAGAAATAATTTAAGCAGTTTTCTGATGTCATTCTCTATTTCTTCTTCCATATTTTGAACTATTTTATTGGGATGCATACCATTAGGAACTCAAGTCCTGTTACCAAATCAGGTTGCTAGCTTGTTGGAGTTTCATTTTATGCTGTTGTCATCATTTTCATGGATGTTATATTTTTCAAACATTTTTTATTTGACCAATGATGTTCTTTATTTCCTCTAGCTTAGGCTTACCCAAGTGAACTAATATTGAATACATTATCGTATTTTCCACAATTTTGCAATAAAGATACGATCTCAATCATAAATCTATTAGTCTGCTTAACCAGAGCTGGTACAAGTATAAATGTAGAAAAAGAGCTAGTACAAGTATAGGTATAGAAAGAGAGAAACTACTTTACAAATACCTACATGAATTTATGGTTTATTGTAGAAACGGATCCTGTTTTGGGTAGCCATCAGAAACTTCACTATTGCATATTTCTATATCTCAATGATTCCATTCAGTTTTCCTTAGTAATACGATCAGCAGTTAATAATGCTCGATTTATATTTATTTTCATATGAGAACTTAAAATTTAAAAATATTGAATTTTGTAGATTAGAACTGATTTTATTTCATAAACCTGTTATTTTTGAGACAGAATGTCACTTTGTCACCCCCCTCCCCCCAGTAGAGTACCAGGGTGTCATAGCTCACAGCAACCTTTAACTCTTGGGCCTAAGTGATTCTCTTGTCTCAGCCTCCCAAGTAGCTGGAACTACAGGTGCCCACAACAATGCCTAGCAATTTTTAGAGATCAGGTCTCACTGTAGCTCAGGCTGGTCTTGAACTTGTGAGCTCAGGTGATGGACACACCTCGGCCTCTCAAAGTGCTGGGATTACAGGTGTTAGCCACTGTGCCTGTCCTCAGTTTATTGATTTAATAATAGAATCAAGACAAGCAATTTTAGGACAGATGAAGAAACAGAAATTAAATTATATCACGTTTGTCATTCTATGTACAACTTATACTTTTATTTATGCCTAACATTTCAAACAGTGAAAAATTGCTAACAGTTACGTGTCTAATCTTGTTGTTTTACACGTTCAAAGACTTGTGTGCACATAAAATATTTTATGGAATTTAAATAATTTCATTAAAGTTGTTGTTTTTAATGGCCACTTGTTTCAAAACAATGAAATGAGTCAAGGAAAAAACAATATAATTTAGTAGTTCCTTAAATTGTACTTTTTGCAGATGTTCTGAGTTTATTAAAATTAGTTACTGATTATTGACTTACAATATGTGTGTTACCATATGAAACTAAATCCAAAGGTTCAAAGCCAAGTTGCTAGATGAATAAAAACTGGTAGGTGAATAATAGTTATGCTTTTTGGTCCTTTAGGAATTTATAAGAACTTGTAGTACTATTGTGAAACCAAGAGCTGACTAGTATGTAATTATTTTGAATCTCTTGGAGGGATTTGAAGTTGAGATCTTGTACTAATGCAAAATGGCATTGATTCAAAGGAGTATGACAAAGAAATATTTGAAAAAGTAAAAATAAGGTCAGGTGTGGAGGTTCATGCCTCTTATCCTAGCACTCTGGGAGGCTGAGGTGGGTTAATTACTTGAGCTCAGGACTTTGAGACCAGCCTGAGCAAGAGCAAGACCCAGTCTCCAAAAAATAGCTAAGGGTTGTGGTGGGTACTTCTAGTCCCAGATGGTTGGGAGTCTGAGTAAAGAGGATCACTTGAGCACAGGTGTTTGAGGTTGCTGTGAGCTATGGCACCATGGCACTTTACCAAGAGGTTACAAAGTACAAATCTGTCTCAAAAATAAGATGTGATTGAAACAGTATTTAACTCTTAGAATTATTATGTATTGCGTCTAATAGTAGGTAGAGTTTCCTTTAGTGATTGTAAGGACAGAATTATTATAGAAGAGGAGCCTGTTAAGAGTGACGTACTCTTGTTGTGTGTGATACTACAAGTGACCTAGTCTTGTTGTGCATGATGTTAACTGTGCGTGGTACTCCATTGGCTCTGTACATTGGATATTAGAATTTTGGATGAGATTAGAGGGGTTATAATTGAGAACCAAGATTCTTAGGAATTTCTTTGATCTTTCTGACTTGAGTATCTAAATACATATTATAAAACAATTAAAGTGGGCATAACATCAATGTTGGCTTTAGGCATAGTATGATTTGAGGGAGAGGAAAACATTTCCCATATATGAATGCAAAGCGACATTTCTTCCATCATCTCATTGTTAACTTTCTTTTCTGAGAAATGAATTCATTCATTTTATAATTAGAAGTGAAAGTGGTAAATGCAAATGCTCAGGAAAGTGTTATCAGGAGTGACTTCACTTGAAGTACACAGAGCAGTGTTTTTCACCCTTTTTTATCTCAGGCACACCTGCACCTCGAGTTCAGTGGTTCTCAACCTTCCTAATGCTGCAACCCTTTAATACAGTCCAAAGGGGTCGTGACCCATAAGTTGAGAACCTCTGTTCTAGTTAAACTTCCATGGCACACTTAAATTATGTTGATTAAAGAAAGGAATATACTTACTGGGCTTTGAACTTCTCTTGAAAATAATTTAACCTTTAAAAATTTTCATGGCATGCTGGTGGACACTGGTGTAGAGGACGGTTGATAAATTTTAGGTAGAGGATGAGTCAGATCCAATTCCTTTGGTTGGGTAAGGTCTCTCTAAAGCAGAGCCTCAAAGAAGAAGTGTAGGTTACTGGATGGGAAGGTGTAAGCAAAGAAAGTGGACAGCCTAGAAAGGTAAGATGTTTTGCATCACAACCTATAACCCTGACTTTGGGATGTGTATAAGGATTTTACAACAAGTATTCCCAGTCTTTTGGGTAGAGTTGACTCTAAGTCAAGGTATAAAGAAGGTAGTTACCACCAGTAAATTCCTACTGCTTTGGAATATTTGCTCCTTTCTCCACTCTGGCCTATGGCCTAGAGGTACCACCTAGGGCCCTGAAACTCTTCACTTGTCCTCTGTATTTTCCTCAGTGAATCCTGCTTTCCATTCTGATGTTTCAGTACCATACTAATAATATTATAATGTGTAATATATACAATCATATACTGCTAGGTAAAAAGATTTGTCTTTCCTAGAGATTGTTCCACTTTAATACAGAGCAAGGATAAACCTAACTATACAATAGGGTAGAATTTGAGGGACTCGGGTAGTCCTGTTGGGGAGATATTTAGGAAGAGTAGATTTCTAGGATTCTGAATGGTTGTTTACTTAGCTTTCATTTATTTATTTATTTTTTGTAGAGACAGAGTTTCACTTTATTGCCCTCAGTAGAGTGCTGTGACATCACAGCTCACAGCAACCTCCAACTCCTGGGATCAGGCAATTCTTTTTGCCTCAGCCTCCCAAGTAGCTGGGACCACAGGCACCCACCACAATGCCTGGCTATTTTTTGTTGCAGTTTGGCCAGGGTGGGGTTCGAACCCGCCACCCTCGGTATATGGGGCCAGAGCCCAACTCACTGAGCCATAGGTGCCATCCTACTTAGCTTTCATTTAACATGGGCTCTATATGTAGAACTATAAGTAAAACCAAAACTTAAAATTTTCCCACCCTCAGCAGCACCTGTGGCTCAAAGGAGTAGGGCACCAACCCCATATGCCAGAGGTGGAGGGTTCAAACCCAGCCCAAGCCAAAAACTGCAAAAAAAAAAAAAAAAAAAAAAAAGAAAAGAAAAAAAAATTTCCTACCCTTAAAATATTTAATTTGGAGTTGGAACAGTTATGAAGATTAATAAATGCCAAAACACCCTTTGGTTTTATTTTTCTTTGTCAGTGATAGGAACGATATATGATGATTGCTTTAAAACTGTGAATTCAAGCACCCACGCTAGAAGTTATATTTGAAGAGCTGGAGACAGGTTTCCACAAATAGAAGTCCCAGCTCAAAATTGGGCTATCTTGGTTAGAACTTTGCAGTTCATCTTTAGTTTAAATATATTTGTTTTTCAGTAGTTGCTATAATGAATTTATAGCTTAATATCAAGTTTTTAAATCAAAATTTAAATGCAACTACAAAACTTTCCTCTCAATTTTTCTACACTTTATCTAGGCCATTCACTTGAGACCATATTGTTAAATGAATTCCAATCAAATGTATTCTGGCAGGGCAGTCAAATGTGGAATTAGAAGATGTTCGAAGTTCCTTCCAGAATCCCAATCTTACACTGCTCAGAAGACTCTCTAATCTACTTTGATTTCATTACAGCCATGTTGTCTTCTGCTTCCTATTCATAAACCCGCTTGCAGGAGAGTTTCCAATTTATGCCAAGACTAACAATTAGCCCAAGTTGCTGCCTCTCTCCTACAGATCAAAAACTGTGGGGAAAGCAAAGTAGATGCATAAAAATTTCAAAATGGAGGAGGAAAGAGCTCATATGTGCTCAGTTGGCTATTTTGCATGACAAAGTTATATGATTCTCACAATACTGTGCGTCAAATCTGTCTTAGGTTGTATGTGATTATATTGTCATCTTCAAAGAAATTAGAATATGTATTGTCACATAAATGGCTCTTAACATAGTATGTACCATATAGTTGGAATTCGGTTAATATATGCTAAAAGGCAGAAACTTTGAGTATATTTCTGCAGCAGAGATGTAGGTTAAATTAAAAATAATACTAAGTTTCTTTCTCAAAGGCTGAGATTTCTCTAATATCAAGTGGCAGTGTGAATTAAGCATGTTTTTTATGTGTACAGATTTGTCTCTGTGCCCAAATTACATGCAATCTTGGGGATTCACTTAAGGCTAGTACACTGAAAAGAAAAATTTTGAAATTAAAAAATTTTCAACACATATCATGGAAAATTTCAGGGCAAGTATAATTTACTTAAGCATTGATGCACTACCTTGGTTTGATGGAGGAAAACTCTTAAAAACATTTGCAGGGAAGTGTTGTTACCAACCGCTCACAGTTATCGCTACTGAAATTTTACATTACAAGATGATTTAATTTTTCGTTGCATTATTTTTTATAGATGGATTATATTATCCATAGCACTGTTGGAGAGTTTACAACTTCTGCCAAGACTAAAAATTATCACAGTGCATTAGTGTTTAAGAAAAGATAAATTGAATAATATTACAATTCATTTTATTTTTATTTATTTACTTTTTTTGAGACCGAGTCTCACTATGTCACCCTTAGTAGAGTGCTGTGGTGTCACAGCTCACAGCAACCTCAAACTCTTAGGTTTAAGTGATTTTCTTGCCTCAGCCTCACAAGTAGCTGGGACTACAGGTTCCCGCCACAACGCCTGGCTATTTTTGTTGTTGTTGTTTTTGTTGTTGTTCTGGTTGTTTAGCAGGCTTGGGCCAGGTTCGAACCCTCAGCCCCAGGGGCTGGCACCCTAACCACGGAGCTATGGGAATGAGCCTACGATTCATTTTAAACAGAACATGTCTGGTTGTCTGTTCAATTTGAAGAATATGATCTTTGGAGGTAAAACAGAGGGGAAATATAAATTTTGGGAAGTATAAACGTCAGGAAATATCCATGTGTCATTAATTGTCCTCCAGGAGCAAGGCCCTTCTGCATTTGCAGAGTGTACTGTGACTATGTCATTGTGTTAGTTTTTTTTTTTAACCCTCATATATAAGTACATTTAGAAACCAGCATTTTTGTGACAGATTTTTCTAGATATGAGAAGAGATTTTAGCTTGGACAACATGTGCTTGTTTCTAGTGCATTAAATTCAGACACGTTAAAATCTGGGGATGAGCTGAGGGAAACAAAATGCTATTAAAGCTTCAGTGTCTCTGTGATGTCCCCAGGGAGATTTTTCTAAGCTGAAAAGTTGGCTTTCACAAAGCCACTTCCAAAGCTCACAGCAACTTGCCTCCTGTTAATAGGACTTCAGTGGACATAAAACCTAATGCGTGAGGCAAAACAACAACAAAATCTCTATTCAAGAGTTTGAAAGGGCCAAAGTATAAATTATAAGTCAAAAGAAATGTGAAGGATGTTTCAATGTTTAATAGTTGGAAATGTGCCTTCTGTTTGGGGTAGGGTTTGACGCAGAAAGGAAAATGTTGACTTTAGTTGTTGCTATAATGTTATGTCTGTGGCCCCCAAAAAGAGAGGATTTCATGTTTACACATGAGCACAGCATTCTTTGGTGGCAAATAATAGAATGTGGATTAAAAAGAATTCCTCTTGTGGATATTCCATTCTGAAGACAAAAGCTGTAGGCATTACTAGATTATTATAGCAGCTAATTATAGGTAAAATCTCATCCGCTTTCTGAGAAGGAGAATGCAGTTTTATAGAGTTTCAGTTCTAAACTAAATCTACTGGGAATTTTAACTCTGCCGTGGACAGTTTAGTTTCTTGGAAATCATTTTTTATGAATCTCAGTTTCATAATCTCTTTGGTGTGTTTTAATTTTCCTTATGGAAAGAGTGCTTTCCTATTAACTTTCAAGCCAGACTCTCTGGGTTCAAATCCAACTATTGTTAATTCACTTTTAAAAAATTTGTCTCCTTTGTTGGCATTTTATCACTATACTTTTAAAGTTTATTTATTGTTTACCTAGAGATTACAATATGCATCTTGTCTTTCTATAATTTAGATTAATTCTTCTAGCACTTTTTACCAGATCATTAAGCCAGTAATTTCTTTTACCTGTCCCCCGGAACTATTGTTAGATATTGTACTTCAGTGCATTTTATCACCACCGATGGCGTTTATACTACTGCTCTAAATGGTTAATATTACTTTACATTTACTCAGTATTTGACTCTCCAGGGGTCTCTAATTCCTCTAAGGTTTTGTCCTTTTTCTCTTGTGTGAGTCTACTGATGATAAATATTCTTGTCTTTATTTTACCTTATTTTTTAAACGTTATATTTTGAAATAATTTTTGGCTTGAGGAAAAGTTTGAAAGATAGTACCGAACATTCTCTCATAGCCTTCATCTAATTCCCATTCATGATGCCCCTTGGCATTCAATTCTGTCTCCTTGGCCTCCATCAAATCTATCAGAGTTTCTTAGCGTTTCTTTCTTTTTTTCTTTTATTACCTTGATACTGTTACCGGAATTTCTTCTTCAGTAGGTCCCTGGTGTTGGGGATTCGAAGAGTAACTCCACGGAGCACAGATCAGTGGTAAGACAGGATTTATTTACCAGAAAAGAATACAGAAAAAGCACCAGAGCTTGTGGTAGACAGAAAGACTTAAGTCAGAAAATCTTTCCTTCTGGGTTCTTTGTCTAAGGGTATATGTAATTACGTGGGTCCTTTTTCATTATAATTGGTCAGGACTTGGTCACAAATGAATGGATACAGTGCCTTCTGCTGGGGCAAGGTGAATGAGTGCATCATGAATGGACACAGTACTTTCCTCTGGGGCACAGTGAATGAGCGCATCAGTGAATGGATACAGTCCCTTTTCCTGGGGCATGGTGAATGAGGGCATCAATGAATGGATAAACTCCCTTCCCTTGGGGCACGGTGAATGAGGGCATCAATGAATGGATACAGTGCTTTCCTCTGGGGCACAGTGAATGAGCACATCAATGAATGAATACAGTGCCTTCCACTGGGGCAAGGTGAATGAGGGCATCAATGAATGGATACAGTGCCTTCCACTGGGGCAAGGTGAATGAGGGCATCAATGAATGGATACAGTGCCTTCCACTGGGGCAAGGTGAATGAGGGCATCAGTGAATGGATACAGTCCCTTCCCCTGGGGCAAGGTGAATGAGTGAATCAATGAATAGATACAGTCCATTTATGAAATTGTCCAGGTCTAGAAAATGAGGGATTCCCCTTCATCCTAGAATGGGGGAACCCTATATTATCCTTAGGCCTGTGAAATGCTCACAGGGGAGTAGTGCAGCCAGAGGAGGGCTTTCTAGGTTCAAGGATGGTTCTGGGGTTGGCGGCGGCGACGAGAGGGGGAGGAGGAGGGGGAGGAGGAGGAGGACGACGACCACAAAGACGAGGAGGTGGTCTCCTTAGGGACCAGCGGTGTTCGGCAGCGCTCGCCCTGGGCCGCTGCACCAACACTGCTGGGGTGGAGATGCAGAAGGCGGGCAGGTCCTCCTGGTGGCTGGCGCTGACCAAGCCAGGGTGCACCCGCTCTGTAGCAACATTTTGGAGAGTACCGGCCAGGCATTTTGTGAGATGTTCCTCATTGGAGGTTTATTGGATGTTTTCTCCAATAAGTTATCCAATAACTTACATATTTTGAGGGAATACTGCAAAGGTGCTGTGCCCTTACTGTTTCAGGGGTGGTATGGCATCAGTGTAACTTATTTTTGGTAATATTAAGCTTATAAAGCACCCAATTACAGTGACGTCTGCCAGGTTTCTCCCCTGCGAAGTCACTGGTTTCCCTTTGTTTCCTCTTTTTGTTAAAAGCGAGTCACAAAGAGAAGTAGGACCACAGTCAAGAAGCAGCAAATTAAGTTCCATTCCCTGAAGACAGAATTTCCGAGAAGTTTATAGATATGTATTAAGATCACTGCAATAACTATTAATAAAAAAATTATATGGAGATATTGGAAACTAGCAGAAATCTTTTTTTTTTTTGATTCTTAAAATTTTGCCCAGCCACTGTAATATTTGGCATTGACTCCTGTTGGCAGAAATTTATTATTGTGGTGCTTTAATACTGGGTTTTCTATTTCCAACTCTTCTTCCGTGATTATTAATTGGATTATTCCACAAGAAAGAATTGTCTCTTTTCATTTATTTAGCTAGTTATTTACTCCTTTATTTTGTTATTGTGGGTTGATGGATACTTTGTGGGTTCTATTGATTATAATCCAACGTAGTGTTTATGGCTCAGTTGTTCCAGCCTCCATGATTGAAAGACTGGCAACTGTGTCACTTTGAAACGCCCCCATCTATTGCATTTTTATTTAAAAATTTTAGCACTTCCATTTTGATTCTGCATGCTATCTCAGGCTTATTTTATATTTTTGTATATTTTCTGTTTGTTTCCAAATCAGACATTGCTCCAAGGAACTGTGGTTCCTTCTAGGAGGGATTTGTGTTTAAAAATAACGCATTACAATTTGGGTGTCATTAGCTCCCCAGATCTGAATTTTGTTTGTAGATTTGTTATATTTATTCTCAGACCCCTGGCTCAGCTTTTTATTCACCAATAAATCATTCATGTAAAATTTTAAAGCATGTAACATAATGTTTTCTGTCACTGTAATTTTAGAATAGGTACTGCTGTCAACTCTACTATTTAGTTGGATAATGATCTGTGTTACACGCAATAGGCTAATGGTTTGCTTCGCTGGATTGGTCTTCAAAGTATCTGAAAGAAGGGAAGATACGTTTTCTTGGAGACAGGCTAGGAATGAAGAATGGGCCCAGTGCCTGTGGCTCTAGCAGCTAAGGCGCCAGCCACATACACCTAAGGTGGTGGGTTTGAATCCAGCTCAGGCCCGCCAAACACCACAGCTGCAACCAAAAAATAGCTGGGCGCTGTGGTAGGTGCCTGTGGTCCCAGCTACTTCAGAGGCAGAGGAAGGAGAATCGATTGAGCCTGGGAGTTGGAGGTTGCTGTGAGCTGTGATGCCACGGCACTTCACCCAGGGCGACAGCATGAGGCTCTGTCTCAAAAAAAAAAAAAAATGAAGAATGGATGAATAAGGGTATCTCCTTGCTTGACGTCATGCAAAATGGCAATTAAATATCAATGAAAAATCACAGATTTTGTTTCGACACAGATCATATTCAAGTTAGTAAGAAGGAGATGAAAGGAATTGATTTGTGGTCAAGCTCAGATGCAATTTCATTCAGGGACTGTTTCTGGTGAGGCAGGAATTCCTAGAATATATGATGTTAAGGATTGACAGATTGCATTCAAGCATAGCAAAGAGAGAAAAAAGACATGGCAGAGGGAAAAATAACGCTCTCGTCTTAGAGACCATAGAAGAAATAGAGATAAAAACTGTTTCAGCATAGATTTCTGATAAAAACAGGAATAGAGGAGAATTTGAAAATAAATTGAAAGAACAAAAGTCTAGGATTGAAAGAACAGTTGTACCGGTTACCAATAGGTGACTTGATTAAAAAGGTCATTTTGAATATCAGCAGTTACTCTGGGAGCACAAACTGTATGTCAGTTAATGAACCAGGCAGAGAGATGCAGTGAGCATTACTGGAACTGCCTGCAATTATGCCCACCATACACGGTGGTATGTACATGGGACTGTGGTCTCAATTGAGTGTTCCAGACTTCCTCCTGGAACTATAAATCATAGAGGCTAAGAAGGGGATAAATCTTTTGAGTGCTAACTTACCTTGACAACAGTCAAGGGCCATGAGTTCCTAATAGAGAAAAAAGAGCTGCCTTCATTCTATTTTTTCTCTGTGTGTGATAGAGTCTCACTCTGTTGCCCTGGGTAGAGTGCCAGGGCAGCAGCCTAGCTCACAGCAGCCTCAAATTTCTGGGTTCAAGAGATCCTCCTGCCTCAGCCTCTCAAGTAGCTGCAACTTTCAAGTCATATGCCACAATGCCTGGCTCTTTTTTTTTTTTTTTTTTTTT